>NW_013847929.1:0-473 GCF_000517525.1 Limulus polyphemus
ATTTCTTTAACTACATTAAGGGTAAACAAAATGTTAGGATGGGGTACGACCCTTAAGTGATGATAAAGAAAAGCTAGTATCTGATGATTATGATATGGTCGGGTTGTTAACTTTTACTTTTTCTTAGAATTTTTATTAACAAAGATTTAAGCAGTGTTTCACATCTTGTACAGTTGATAAATGGAAACGAGATCAAACAAGATGACTACATTAATTCTGAGCTGGTTAAGAAAAAATTGGGAAGTTTAAAAAACGATAAGGCTCCAGGGTCAGATAATATTTCCCCAAGGGTTTTGAAGGAGGTTAAAGATTGGATATGTGAGCCATTTACTACTATTTTTTGTCAGTCCTTGAACAGCAGACAGGTACCAGAGATTGGAAGTTAGCTAATGTAACTCCTCTTTTCAAGGGAGGTGATAAAAATTGTCCCAGTAATTATAGACCCATTAGTCTTACATCAGTTGTGGGAAAAG
>NW_013847930.1:0-374 GCF_000517525.1 Limulus polyphemus
AGCATGTCATTGTACAATACATCCTAAGGTCATAAACACCCCGTGCATTGAAATTTTATATAAAAAACTGTTATATTACAACAGCCTGTCATTGTACAATACATCATTAGGTCAAAAATTCCCCGTGTTTGATGAGATACAGTTATAATTACAACAGCATGTCATAGTACATTACATCATAAGGTCATAAAGACCCCGTGTATTCACTTGTTATATAAAATACAGTCATAATTACAACAACATGTTATTGTACAATACATCCTAAAGTCATAAAGAAATCGTGTATTGAAATTTTATATAAAAAACTGTTATATTACAACCGCATGTCATTGTACAATACATCATTAGGTCAAAAATTCCCCGTGTTTGATGAG
>NW_013847931.1:0-373 GCF_000517525.1 Limulus polyphemus
GATACACACAACAGACAGTACTATTATATTTATATAGATAACATACAACAGACAGTACTATTATATTTATATAGTTACATACAACAGACAGTACTATTATATTTATATAGATACATACAACAGACAGTACTATTCTATTTATATAGATACACACAACAGACAGTACTATTATATTTATATAGATACATACAACAGACAGTACTGTTATATTTATATAGATACATACAACTGACAGTGCTGTTATATTTATATAGATACATACAACTGACAGTACTATTATATTTATATACATACATACAACAGACAGTACTGTTATATTTATATACATACATACAACTGACAGTACTGTTATATTTATATACATACATACAAC
>NW_013847932.1:0-373 GCF_000517525.1 Limulus polyphemus
TGTTTTCTTAATTCCGAGATGTCCTCCTGATTGACGCAGCACAACTTCCCGTAACTTCCTCGGTATAACTGTTTGCCAAGTCGTCACTTTCACATCTGTAGTTTCCCATCTCCGTATAAGAATACCATCTGCAAGCTTTAACTGGTTCCATTGCAACCAATAGTGCTTTGTCACAGGGCCTACACTAGACACCTCCCAAGCAGGGCGCAAAACACTTGCTTTTAGAAAATCAATTATTGGCTCCAAATCTTGATCTTTCTCCTGTTCTGCTTTGATATATATATTTGGTTCCACTTCATCATCATCAACTGTTTCAGTCGGCTTGATGGCAGCTAATTAGTTCAACCTCTCTTTTAACAGTTACCGGAATTTG
>NW_013847933.1:0-373 GCF_000517525.1 Limulus polyphemus
TGTTTTTCCTCCAACAGCTGCTGTAATCTCTCTTCTTGTTTATTTTGTTGCTCAAGCTGCCACTGTTGTAGGTTTTCTTGCAACTGCTGTTGTCTCTCTTCTTGTTTCTTTTCTTTTTCCTCCAACAACTGCTGTAATCTCTCTTCTTGTTTAATTTTTCGTTCTTCTTGTTTCTTTTCTTTTTCCTCTAACAACTGTTGTAATTTCTCTTCTCGTTCTTCTTGTTTTTTGCTGTTCTTGTGTTGCTGCCATTAAGTCTGCTAGGCTGTAGTTTGATTTGCCGCTACTCGTTTCCATTTATTTTATGCCACTCTCTGACACCAGTTTGTTAAGCCTCCAGTCGTCAGTTAATTTTCTGTAACTTCGTTCCGAC
>NW_013847934.1:0-374 GCF_000517525.1 Limulus polyphemus
CCTCCTGTTAAACTATCATGGGATTGATGCAACATAACTTCCGGTAACTTTCTCGGTATAACTGTTTGCCAGGTCGTCACTTTTCCATCTGCAGTTTCCCAACTCTGGAGAAGAATACCATCTTCATGCGTCAACTGGTCCCATTGTGCCCAATAGTTCTTTGTCACAGGGCTTAAGCTAGACACCTTCTCCGAAGCAGGGCGCAAAACAGTTACCTGTAAGAAATCAATTATTCATTTCAAATCTTGGTCTTTCTCCTGTTCTGATTTAATATCTATACCTGGTTCCACTTCACCATCATCAACTCCTTCAGTCACTTTCACTTCAGCTTGATGACACCTGGATATTTCAACCTCTCTTTTCCAGCAATGTCA
>NW_013847935.1:0-374 GCF_000517525.1 Limulus polyphemus
TGGCTGCAATATGTTGAGCCAAAACTCTTAGTGAGGCATTCTCCAGACCCATATCCATCCACTGTCCGAAAATTGAGCGAATCTTGATTCGTCTGAGAACAATGCGGTCTTCCAAAGTCCAGAGGCTTGATCATCATATCACTTGCCCACTTCTTTCGTCTGATTATGTTGGCAGGTCTTAATAAGGACTTCCGTCTAGCTGCTCTGCAACGATAACCCAATCTGTGGAGAATCCGTTGAACAGATTTCGGGCTCATCCCACCAACTTTGGCCACTTCTGCAGTCGTTAATCTGGGCTCCATTTCGATGCTCCTACTTGACAGTCCCTTTTTGTCCTCTCCGATGGACCAGGACGACCCGGACGCTGCTCAGTT
>NW_013847936.1:0-374 GCF_000517525.1 Limulus polyphemus
GTCATCGAGATCATGTGATTCTCACGCTCTCTACGTTCTAGAATTATCCTGTATTTTGGCGAATGCTCTAGTATTTACTAGATATAGGGCAGTCGGGTATATAAAAGAGGGGAATGTAATGTGTGGATAGATAGTGAGTAATTGATCTGCAGAAAAAAGTATTATTGAGAACGTTCGTTGTTATAGCGTTTGTTTAGCGCGATTGTTGAAGTTGAGTGTATCGGTAAAGTTATATTCGAAAAGAATAAACCAGTTTTTACTAAGAAAGAACTTGTGTCGCTTAAGTTTCGTCGGAACGAAGTTACGGAAAATTAATTAACAACCGGAGACGTAACAATATGTTCAGTGTTAATTGATTAAAGCTTCCGTGTTGA
>NW_013847937.1:0-484 GCF_000517525.1 Limulus polyphemus
AGGATGTATCTTCTTCCGTACTGGTTTCTATCTTATTCGCTTCTGCTTCACGTGGGGTTCATCTGCTCCATGAAGAAATGTCCCATTATTGGTAGCAGTCACATCAGTGGTAGTAACTTCATTAACGGCTTCAATGTTTTCCTTCTCAAAACCGGGTAGAGTTCTTCTTCTTCGGCAATGGCTTTTTCAGGTGACACATCTTCAGCAGCGTCATTTGTTCCGTTTTTCACTTCATTCCAACAGAAATGTCCTGGACCGTGATAATGCCAAAGCCTATTGTCATGCACCACCTTTGGCTTACCTCACCAACCACATTTTATTCGGAAAGTCACGTCTGAGAGATGATCCACTACGTCATATGGGCCTTCCCATGAAAGAAGACAACTTAGGAGACTTCCCTTTGGTCTTCCTGGGATTATACAACCACACCTTGTCTCCTGGTACAAATCTGACTTCGGTAGATTTCTTATCACAACATAGCTTC
>NW_013847938.1:0-373 GCF_000517525.1 Limulus polyphemus
GACACTTGGTGAGTCCCATGATTGGTCAGGCACTTGGTGAGTCCCATGATTGAGTTGCTTGTATTTTATCTTGACTATTTTTTCTTTAATCTGAATCTTTATGGTTATCTCTACTTTTACCTTTCTTCATCAGGGGAAAGTGTTTCACCTGATAGTTAATATTTTCTCCTCTGTCTTTTGTATTATTAAATGTAATGACCTTTTTGGGGGTGCAGGGTAAGGCACTTAGGTTATTGTAACTTGGATTATGCATTCACTGTAAAGGAGACGTGATTTTACAGTGTCACTGAACATAACCGGGTAATTATCACTTTACATAAATCACTAGTAAGGCTTGTCTTAGGTGTATTATGTACAATTTTGGTCCTTTATC
>NW_013847939.1:0-373 GCF_000517525.1 Limulus polyphemus
CACAAATTAAATTCAGCAAAGTCTCTTAATTTTACGGGGCATATCTTCTTCCATACTGGTCTCCATCTCGTTGGCTTCTGCTTCACGTGAGGTTCATCTGCTCCATCGGGAATTGTCCTATCATCGGTAACAGTCACATCAGTGGTAGTAACTTCATCAAAGGCTTCACTGTTTCCCCTTTTCAAAACCGAGTAGAGTTTCTTCTTCAACAGTGGCTTTTCCAGGTGACACGTCTTCAGCGGCGTCTTTTGTTCCATTGTTCACTTCGTCCAAACAGAAATGTCCTGAACCATGATAATGCCAAAGCCTGTTGACATGCACCACCTTTGACTTACCTCGCCGACCACATTTTATTTGGAAAGTCACGTCTGAG
>NW_013847940.1:0-374 GCF_000517525.1 Limulus polyphemus
AGGTTCTCAACCCTCACCACTCAATTTACTCAATTAAAGAAACATTAACAACTAACTTTTAATAAATACAAGAGATATACTTTACTAGTAGCCACAAACAATTACTAAACAAAAATGAAGAAGATACATATAAATATAATACTTGTTTGTTAACACGTAATGCATACCTCAGTGGTAAAAAAAGTTTCTCAGTCCCACGTGGCTATTTAAGCCGAAAAAAGAGGATAATTGGTTAAACGTTTTTGCACTGATTCTCTCATAACGTAACGGAGCTAAATCCGGGGTCTTCCTGAACCTATTAAAATTCTACCAATATTCTGATAAGATTTGGATTTTCCTTTGATTTGTTTCTAAAAAAACTGCCAAAATGGCAG
>NW_013847941.1:0-375 GCF_000517525.1 Limulus polyphemus
TGTGTCTTGTGTACAGATATGTTAATTATTTACTGTGGAGGGATGTGGCTTGTGTAGAGATATGTTAGTTATTTACTACGGTGGGATGTGGCTGTGTAGATATATGTTAGTTATTTACTGTGGAGGGTTGTGGCTATGTAGAGATATGTTAGTTATTTATTGTGGTGGGATGTGGTTGTGTAGAGATGTGTTAGTTATTTACATTTAATTTTTAGGACGTTTTTGTTTTTCCTTTGTTTTATATTAGTTTTCGTGACTTTTCTAAGCCTCATGTAGATTAGATGTTTAGAGACTGATGTTATGCTATCCCGTACAGTGTATTGACAAAGTGGCAGGGTTTTTTATGGCTGCTGAACACGAAATGTGCACGAAAAA
>NW_013847942.1:0-370 GCF_000517525.1 Limulus polyphemus
TAAGAAGACACAAGATTTAACGATACTGTGTACTGTCAATAAGAAAACACAAGATTTACGTATACTGTGTACTGTCAATAAGAAGACACAAGATATAACGATACTGTGTACTGTCGATAAGAAGACACAAGATTTAACGATACTGTGTACTGTCAATAAGAAGACACAAGATTTAACGATACTGTGTACTGTCAATAAGAAGACACAAGATTTAACGATAGTGTGTACTGTCAATAAGAAGACACAGATTTAACAATACTGTGTACTCGTCAATAAGAAGACACAAGATTTAACGATACTGTGTACTGTCAATAAGAAGACACAAGATTTAACGATACTGTGTACTGTCAATAAGAAGACACAAGATTTA
>NW_013847943.1:0-373 GCF_000517525.1 Limulus polyphemus
AAAAGAACAAATAAAACTGCATATCTTATAATTGAGTTTAAGATATTCCGCCCACTACGGGTATCGAAACCCGGATTCTAGCGTTGTAACTCCGCAGATATACCGCTGTGCCACTGGGGAGCAAAACAAAAGAACAAATAAAACTGCATATCTTATAATTGAGTTTAAGATATCTCTTGCTTTTATCGGAACACATTCTTTAATTCACCTTTCAACCGCTTACTTTGTTGAAACGGGCAAAGATAAAACCATTATATAACTGTAGCTACAAAACATAGTATTTAAGTCTACGTAGTTTATACAGGGTAATTTCTTTTCCCTCCTTGATAGACACCGAACAAACTGTAGAAAATGTAACAGGTTTTGGGGTATT
>NW_013847944.1:0-1229 GCF_000517525.1 Limulus polyphemus
GTATTGTTAAATCTTGTGGCTTGTTATTGATAGTACACATTATCATTAAATATTATAACTTGTTATGATAGTACACAGTATCGTTAAATCTTGTGTCTTCTTATTGACAGTACACATTATTGATAAATCCTGTATCTTCTTATTGAACATAATTTAACAATACTGTGTCCTCTCCTTATTGACAGTACACAGTATTGATAAATCCTGTATTTTCTTATTGACAGGACACAGTATTGATAAATCCTGTGTCTTCGTACTGTCAATAAGAAGACTCATGATTTAACGATACTGTGTACTATCAATAAGAAGACAAGATTTACCAGTTTTGTGTACTGTCAATAATCAGAAACAAGATTTATCAATACTGTGTCCTGTCAATAAGAAGATACAGGATTTATCAATACTGTGTCTTGTCAATAAGAAGATACAGGATATATCAATACTGTGTACTGTCAATAAGAAGACACAGAATTTAAAAAAATTGTATCCTATCATTAAGAATATACAGGATTTATCAATACTGTGTACTGTCAATAAGAAAACACAAGATTTAACAATACTGTGTCCTGTCAATAAGAAGATACAGGATTTGTCAATACTGTGTCCTGTCAATAAGAAGATACAGGATTTATCAATACTGTTTATTGACAGTACACAGTATTGATAAATCCTGTATATTCTTAATGATAGGATAAGATACAGGATTTATCAATACTGTGTACTGTCAAAGAGAAGGCACAAAATTTAACAAAATTGTCTTATTGACAGGACACAGTATTGTTAAATTATGTTTCTTCTTATTGACAGTACACAGTATTGATAAATCCTGTATCTTCTTATTGACATGTGTCCGTATTGATAAATCCTGTATCTTCTTATTTACAGGACTCAGTGTTGTTAAATCATGTGGCTTGTTATTGATAGTACACAGTATCATTAAATGTTATGACTTGTTATGATAGTCGATACTGTGTACAAGATTTAAATACAGGATTTATCAATACTGTGTACTGTCAATAAGAAGACTGTGTACTGTCAGTAAAAAGACACAAGATTTAACAATACTGAGTTCCTGTCAATAAGAAGGTATCGTTAAATCTTGTGGCTTGTTATTGATAGTACAACCATTATCATTAAATGTTATGACTTGTTATGATAGTACACAGTATTGATAAATCCTTTATCTTCTTATTGACAGGATACAATATTGATAAACTTTGTGTCTTCTT
>NW_013847945.1:0-374 GCF_000517525.1 Limulus polyphemus
CCGTTTTGTTAGCGCTATGTTACTATAACAAGTCGTTTTGTTAGCGCTATGTTACTATAACAAGTCGTTTTGTTAGCGCTATGTTACTATAACAAGTCGTTTTGTTAGCGCTATGTTACTATAACAAGCCGTTTTTTTAGCGCTATGTTTGAATCCACTTATAAAACTTTAAGATATAAACCAATGACAATCGACGTTTGACTCCACTTACTTGTTCTAACCAAATTCAACTAAAAGTATCAGGCTCTCTTTAGTCTGCATGTTTTCTTGGACGCACGATTTCTACCAATTTATTTATTAGGACAAAAAAATCCAAACAATTTTTCCCGCTGATAGAGTAAGAATAGGTTCGTTATAAATAGGTATGTTATATC
>NW_013847946.1:0-497 GCF_000517525.1 Limulus polyphemus
TTTAACGATACTAGTGTACTATCAATAACAGGCCACAATATTTAACAATACTGTGTACTGTCAATAAGAAGACCCAAGATTTAACAATACTGTGTACTATCATAAAGAAGACACAAGATTTAAGATAATGTGTACTATAAATAACAAGCCATAAGATTTAACGATACTGTGTACTATCAATAACAGGCCACAAGATTTAACGAAACTGTGTACTGTCAATAAGAAGACACAAGATTTAACGATACTGTGTACTATCAATAACAAGCCATAAGATTTAACGATACTGTGTACTATCAATAACAGGCCACAAGATTTAACGAAACTGTGTACTGTCAATAAGAAGACACAAGATTTAACAATACTGTGTACTGTCAATAAGAAGACACAAGATTTAACAATACTGTGTACTGTCAATAAGAAGACACAAGATTTAACAATACTATGTACTATCAAAAATAAGACAAGATTTAACAATACTGTGTACTATCACTAACAAG
>NW_013847947.1:0-354 GCF_000517525.1 Limulus polyphemus
GCTTGATATAACTTCATTGGCGCACGTCCCTTATGCTTGGGTCCCCTTTTAGCACAACATGTACTGCATGTTCTGCACCATTCTTCCACATATTGTCTCATACCTATCCAGTAAAATCTCTGTGTAGGTGACTCAATGTTTTCTTAACTCCGAGATGTCCTCCTGTTAAATTATCATGGGATTAACGCAGCACAACTTCCCGTAACTTCTTCTGTATAACTGTTTGCCAAGTCGTCACTTTCCCATCTGTAGTTTCCCATCTCCGTACAAGAATACCATCTTCAAGCTTTAACTGGTCCCATTGCGCCCAATAGTGCTTTGTCACAGGGCTTAGACTATACACCTTCTCCCAAG
>NW_013847948.1:0-422 GCF_000517525.1 Limulus polyphemus
AGTTTTGTTAAATCTTGTGTCTTCTTATTGACATTACTTAGTATTGTTAAATCTTGTGTCTTCTTATTGATAGTACACAGGATTGTTAAATCTTTTGTCTTCTTATTGACAGTAAACAGTATCGTTAAATCTAGTGGCTTGTTAGTGATAGTACACAGTTTTTTTATATCTTGTGTCTTCTTATTGATATTACACAGTATTGTTAAATATTGTGTGTTGTTTTTGATAATACACAGTATTGTTAAATCTTGTGTCTTCTTATTGACAGAACACATAATCGTTAATTTTTGTGGCTTGTTATTGATAGTACACATTATTGTTATATCTTGTGTCTTCTTATTGACAGTTCACATAATCGTTAATTTTTGTGGCTTGTTATTGATAGTACACAGTATCGTTAAATCTTATTTCTTGTTCTTGAT
>NW_013847949.1:0-497 GCF_000517525.1 Limulus polyphemus
GGTCGTGCAAGCCTTTAATGATTAATTTGTACATGACAGTTGTTTACATGGGTCGTGCAAGCCTTTAATGTTTGCTTTGTACATGTACTTAACAGTTGTTTACATGGGTCGTGCAAGCCTTTAATGTTTACTTTGTACATATACCCAACAGTTGTTTACATGGATCATGCAAGCCTTTAATGTTTGCTTTGTACATGCACCTAACAGTTGTTTACATGGGTCATGCAAGCCTTTAATGTTTACTTTATACATGTACCTAACAGTTGTTTACATGGGTCGTGCAAGCCTTTAATTTTTGCTTTGTACATGTACCTAACAGTTGTTTACATGGGTCATGCAAGCCATTAATGTTTACTTTATACATGTACCTAACAGTTGTTTACATGGGTCATGCAAGCCTTTAATGTTTACTTTGTACATGTACCTAACAGTTGTTTACATGGGTCGTGCAAGCCTTTAATGATTATTTGTACGTGTACCTAACAGTTGTTTTCATT
>NW_013847950.1:0-625 GCF_000517525.1 Limulus polyphemus
TAAGAAGACACAAGATTTAACGATACTGTGTACTGTCAATAAGAAGACACAAGATTTATCAATACTGTGTACTGTCAATAAGAAGACACAAGATTTAGCAAGACTGTGTACTGTCAATAAGAAGACACAAGATTTAACGATATTCTGTACTGTCAATAAGAAGACACAAGATTTAAGAATACTGTGTACTATCAGTAAAAGACACAAGATTTAGCAAGACTGTGTACTGTCAATAAGAAGACACAAGATTTAACGATACTTTGTACTGTCAATAAGAAGACACAAGATTTAACGATACTGTGTACTGTCAATAAGAAGACACAAGATTTAACGATACTGTGTACTCTCAATAAGAAGACAAAAGACTTAACGATTGTACACAGTCTTATTGACATTGTGTCTTCTTATTGACAGTACACAGTATCGTTAAATCTTGTGTCTTCTTTTGGACAGTACACAGTATCGTTAAATCTAGTGTCTTCGATACTGTGTACTGTCAATAAGAAGACACAAGATTTACGATACTGTGTACTGTCAATAAGAAGACACAAGATATAAGAATACTGTGTACTATCACTAACAAGCCACAAGAATTAACAATACTGTGTACTATCACTAACAAGCC
>NW_013847951.1:0-374 GCF_000517525.1 Limulus polyphemus
CCAAATCCCTCACTGCCGTACACACTGGATTGTGATGCTAGTAATGTCGGAATTGGAGGAGTGTTGTCTCAGAAAGTGGGCGAAAACGAACATGTGGTGACCTACTTCAGTAGGGTCCTGAGTAGACCAGAGAAGAACTACTGTGTAACACGGAAGGAACTCCTTGATATAGAAAAGAGTCTGGCATATTTCCATCCTTACATCTATGGCGCCAGGTTTACCATCAAGACAGACCATGCTGCATTACACTGGTTAAGATCGTTAAAGAACCCAGAGGAACAACTGGCACGTTGGATCTGAAAGATAGACCAGTATAATTATGATATTGAATACAGAGAAGGAAAATCTCATGGAAATGCCGACGGACTGAGCCG
>NW_013847952.1:0-371 GCF_000517525.1 Limulus polyphemus
GGCTTCCTTGGTACTAGATCACCCCTACTGCTGACACTCATGTCTGGAATGTGACTTCTGACAGGACTGAAGATGTCTGCATTAGGTTTAGCTTTGGGGTCTGGAAGGGGCTTCCCATTGTCTGAAGCTGATTAGATCCATGGCTAATATGTCCTCCTTGTGTAAAAGACAGTAAATCATCCTTTAATTCACTTTTGAAATTTACTAATGTTTTCCATTTGTACTTCTTGCCACTGTTGTTGACTTTCCTTTAACTGTTGGAGACTTTCTTCCTGTTTCCTTTCTCGTTCCAGTTGCCACTGCTGTGATCTCTTATCTTGTTTATTTTCTATCTCCTCCATCCACTACTCTTGTTATTTTGCTGTTCGAGC
>NW_013847953.1:0-371 GCF_000517525.1 Limulus polyphemus
CGATATGTTTACCTTTTTAGGATCCATATTGAATTTCTTTTTTCCAATGGATAACAGTTTCTCCCTCGTGGGAATTTTTCTGTAATCCAATAAAATATGTGAAAAACATCTCAAAATACATACGAAAATAAAATACAAGTAAAAAAAACTTAATACATAACTCTGAGTCTCAATACAGCAAATTGAAAACACAGATAAAATATTATTGTCAACTTCCAACCTCTAGTGTTCACCAAGGAACGTCACTACCTGTTCTGACGATAGTTTAATGAAGAGATTATGCTATATAAACTATACTACCATCATCAGAGCTGGGAATTGGTTAGGATCATTAATCAGTTACTCTCACAGGGTGGCTTGAATAAAAAAAA
>NW_013847954.1:0-499 GCF_000517525.1 Limulus polyphemus
TCTGGGGCTGATTAAGTCGATGGTAAATGTAACCTCCTTGTGTAAAAGACAATAGATCGTCCTTTAACGTATCTAATTCGCTTTTAAATTTACTAATATTTTCCATTTGTACTTCTTGTTTCTTTTCTTGTTCCAGTTGCCACTGCTGTAGTCTCTCTTCTTGTTTCTTTTCTCGTTCTTCTTGTTTATTTTCTTTCTCCTCTAATAACTGCTGTACTTTCTCTTCTTGTTTATTTTCTTTCTCCTCTAACAACTGCTGTACTTTCTCTTCTTGTTTATTTTCTTTCTCCTCCAACAACTGCTGTAATCTCTCTTCTTGTTTCTTTTCTCGTTCTTCTTGTTTCTTTCTTTTTCCTCCAACAACTGCTGTAATCTCTCTTGTTTATTTTGATGTTCGAGCTGCCCTGTTGCAGGTTTTCTTCCAACTGCTGTTGTCTCTCTTCTTGTTTCTTTTCTCGTTCATTTTCTCGTTCTTCTTGTTTCTTTTGCTGCTCTTGTA
>NW_013847955.1:0-956 GCF_000517525.1 Limulus polyphemus
GCGTTATTTGGTACAACAACTCCACGAATACCTAGGTGTAACTCTAGTTACCGAATTTATAACCACCATATTCATCTTTATCCTTACTTGGTACAACTACTCCATGAACACCTAGGTGTAACTCTAGTTACTGAATTTATAACCACCATACTCATCTTTAGCCTTACTTGGAAAAATTACACCATGAACACTTAGGTTTAACTCTGGTTACCGAATTTATTACCCCCATACTTATCTTTAGCGTTATTTGGTACAACAACTCCACGAACACCTAGGTGTAACTCTAGTTACCGAATTTATAACCACCATAGAGTTACATCTAGGTGTTCATGGAGTAGTTGTACCAAGTAAGGCTAAAGATGAATATGGTGGATATAAATGCGGTAACTAGAGTTACACCTAAGTGTTTATGGAGTAGTTGTACCAAGTAAGGCTAAAGATGAGTATGGTTGTTATACATTCTATAACTAGAGTTACACCTATGTGTTCATAGAGTAGTTGTACCAAGTAATGCTCAAGATGAATAGTTACCGAATTTATAACCACCATATTCATCTTTAGCCTTACTTGGTACAACTACTCCATGAACACGTAGGTGTAACTCTAGTTACAGAGCTTTATAACCACCATACTCATCTTTAGCCTTACTTGGTAAAACTACTCCATGAAACCTAAGTGTAATACTAGTTACAGAATTTTTAACCACCATACTCATCTTTAACGTTACTTGGTACAACTACTCCATGAACACTTAGGTGTAACTCTAGTTACCGAAATTATAACCACCATACTCATCTTTAGTCTTACTTGGTACAACTACTCCATGAACACTTAGATGTAACTCTAATTTCAGAATTTATAACCATCATACTCATCTCTTGTCTTACTTGGTACAATTACTCCATCAACAACTAGGTGTAACTTTAGTTACCGAATTTATAACCACCATACTCATC
>NW_013847956.1:0-373 GCF_000517525.1 Limulus polyphemus
CCTTTGATGTCACACCAAATGCAAAGCATCACTTTCTGCGTCGGATTTTGGCGTCGGAAGTGGTTTTTGTCTAGGACTGAGCCATTGTTTTTGACGTTTGATATTTACATAGAGAATCCATTTTTCATCACTGGTGACAATTCTGTCCAAAAGTGGTTCACACGAATTACACGCCAGAAGAGACGAAGCAACGTTCACACGTTGGAAATTATGATCATCCGAGAGTTCGTGAGGCACCCAAACACCTTCTTTATGAAGTTTTCCCATACTCCTTAGATGTTTACGTGTTGTTTCATGAGAGACTGCAATTTCAGGACCATTTCACGAATTTGTTGCCTTGTATTAGACTCAACAAGGGGTCTTCAGAGCATCA
>NW_013847957.1:0-374 GCF_000517525.1 Limulus polyphemus
GTGTGGAAAATGGTATAAATCTTCTCTCATTCCCGCCTCACTGTTCGCACATATTACAGCCCATGGATAGAAGTATATACGGGCCTTTTAAGAAGTATTATAATGCAGCAGCTGATGGTTGGCTAAAGAACAATCCTGGAAAAACAATGTGCATTTATGACATATTGTTGCATCAGCGAGTCACATGACTACAGTGACGCCACGTTTCTAGAACTATCCCGTATCTTGGCGAATGTTCTAGTAATTACTAGATGGAGGGTAGACTGGTATATAAAAGAGGGGAAGGTAATGTGTGATAGATAGTGAGTAATTGATCTGCGGTCAGAAGTATTATTGACGTTCACTGTTATAGCGTTTGTTTAGCGCGATTGTTG
>NW_013847958.1:0-511 GCF_000517525.1 Limulus polyphemus
CTGTTGTTACAGTAACAAAACCGAGTACATTCAGTCATCTCTGTTGTTACAGTAACAAAACCGAGTACATTCAGTCATCTCTGTTGTTACAGTAACAAAACTGAGTACATTCAGTCATCTCTGTTGTTACAGTAACAAAACTGAGTACATTCAGTTATCTCTGTTTTAAAGGAAGTAGTCAGGAATCTGTTGTTGTTTTTTTGTACTTATTTTTTTTCTGTTTCAGGACTCCCAGATCCTTTCTGCAAGGTTAGTGTTGATGGGTCAGGTCAGTGTCATTCGACGGGCACCAAGAAAAACACCTTGGATCCAAAATGGAACCAACATTATGACCTGTAAGCTAGAGAACAATATGTGTTATTATTTGATTAGATGGACACAAAACACAAACTGAAAGTCAGAAGTAAAAGTACTATGACCTTTAAACTAGAGAACAACGTGTTATTATTTGATTAGATGTTTACTTCTGACTTTCAGCTAGAGAACAAAATGTGTTATTATTTGATTAGAT
>NW_013847959.1:0-371 GCF_000517525.1 Limulus polyphemus
GACCTTTCAGCCTTCCTGGCTAACAATACAGAATTTACAATGACGTGGCACACGTGTTACCGTATCCAATGATATAAAACTGAACTTTAGTTTTCACAAAGTGACCTGTCTTGGCTGTGTTTTAGTAGACTAGTATTTTGTAAAATACAGTCACATTTCCATTATTACACATTATATATGTATATAGATTATTGTTATTGTAAAATAAGTTCTTAAACATATTTTTCTTAAAACATAGAACAGTAAATGTAGAAGTAAAGCAAACAATTATCTCTTCTAGTTACGACATTTGTACTTGGTTGCTGCTTGTCGTAGGTTGCTAGGCCTTATAGGTTTTTATATATATATATATATATATATAGTAGTAATAT
>NW_013847960.1:0-373 GCF_000517525.1 Limulus polyphemus
CTTTATAAATACTATATCATATTTTTATTATGAACAAAATTATTGAACTTAAAACTGCGAATTTAAATACAAAAGTATATAAAAAAATCACAAACTCTTACAGTTCAAAGTCCTAAGCCTACTTCATGTAAAGACCTTGCACTCGCCACTCGATAGCTGTTAACCCTAACAATTGTGGATCAACTTCTTTCCTAAAAAATATATCTATTTTGAGTTAATTTATCTATATAATGATTAATATAAACAGATATACCATGCAGAATGACTTAAGCTACTATATAAAAATAATAAAAGTCACGTACATCCCATGCAGTTTTTTTCAGAGGCAACTTTTCTAACGCTTATAGAAAATACCTATTGGCCAGTACTAAAT
>NW_013847961.1:0-371 GCF_000517525.1 Limulus polyphemus
ACAAACTTTTGGCTCATAGCTCCGTCATCTCTTGACCCATTTGAGATCTAATTACAGTTTTGGACTCAGGAGATCAAACCCTTTCGATTGATGTATTTGATCACGCCCAAGGTCTCATATTTTTTTTTTAATCCTATCTAAATCAATTTCAATTTGAGGGTAGGCTGGTGAGTAATAAAATCGAATCGGGTGTATGCGCGCCACGCTTGGTATTGCTGGCAAAAAACATATAGCTAATAAAAAGGATTAGATTAATTTACTCTAATCCTGCCTGAAAGAATTTCAAATGCCGCGGGTATTGAGGATTCCCTCTTGTTTTGAAAAAAATCTCATGAGACTATTTATATCCTAAAATACATGAAACTCGTTAG
>NW_013847962.1:0-372 GCF_000517525.1 Limulus polyphemus
AGCCAATATCCATATATAATGAAAGACCTACCAGCCACTATCCATCTGTATAAAAAGACCTACCAGCCACTATCCATATATAATGAAAGACCTACCTGCCACTATCCATCTGTATTAAAGACCTACCAGCCACTATCCATCGGTATTAAAAGACCTACCAGCCACTATCCATCGGTATTAAAAGACCTACCAGCCACTATCCATCTGTATTAAAGACCTATTAGCCACTATCCATCTGTATTAAAGACCTACCAGCCACTATCCATATATAATAAAGACCTACCAGCCTACTATCCATATATAATGAAAGACCTACCAGCCA
Organism: Limulus polyphemus; assembly: GCF_000517525.1. NCBI lineage: Eukaryota > Metazoa > Arthropoda > Merostomata > Xiphosura > Limulidae > Limulus > Limulus polyphemus. The sequence goes on from NW_013847962.1 coordinate 323, forward strand.
CTATCCATCTGTATTAAAGCCTACCATCCACTATCCATCTGTATTAAAAG
>NW_013847963.1:0-372 GCF_000517525.1 Limulus polyphemus
TACTACATATATATATATACTGAAATTTAACGAGCTTAAGCTAGAAGGTGAGTTAACACTTTAATATAATTAAGAATTCATAATTGAACTAAATACTAGAAGGAATAATGAAAGAACGGTAAACGAAACCATAACATATTAAAAGTAGAATTTACTATCTCATAACATATCTAAAAACTGGCGTATAAGATTATATTTGTATTTACAGACGCTAAGTATACATAAAGTACATAAACAATGACGACATATTTTTTAATTTAACTTCATAAAACCCTAACAGCTTCTAGCGACCCAGGGATTTCAGCATAAACGTGTCTTCCTCTTCCAATTATTTCTACAATAAAGTATCTGTGTTAATATAAACATTACTGT
>NW_013847964.1:0-374 GCF_000517525.1 Limulus polyphemus
CATTAAAATAAAAGAAAGTGGTATAGTGGAAAACTTCTTCGGATGAAATTTTGCATTAAAATAAAAGAAAGTGGTATAGTGAAAATCTTCTTTGGATGAAATTTTTCATTGAAATAAAAGAAAGTGGTATAGCGAAAATTTTGTATAGGATGAAATTTTTCATTGAAATAAAAGAAAGTGGTATAGTGAAAATCTTCTTTGGATGAAATTTTTCATTGAAATAAAAGAAAGTGGTATAGTGAAAATCTTGTATAGGATGAAATTTTTCATTGAAATAAAAGAAAGTGGTATAGTGAAAATCTTGTATAGGATGAAATTTTTCATTGAAATAAAAGAAAGTGGTATAGTGAAAATCTTCTTCGGATGAAATTTTG
>NW_013847965.1:0-820 GCF_000517525.1 Limulus polyphemus
CTGTCCTTCATGCCCATGAGCTCAGTAGTTACCTACACCGGTCCCCACAATCTTGCATAATGTCCTGTCACACCACAGAGCTTCTGTATGGCTTTTGGTACTCCTTTGTGATCTAGCATCTTGATACTCACAAGGGTTTGCTAAGATGCAGAATCTATGACAAAGTTGCACTTTTGGCCATCCAGCTTTCCTGTCACGTAGACACTATGTGTGCTTGTTGATGGGTGTCCCTCAACACCAACCACTACTGGTTTCTCCAAGGCTGACATATTGGTAGTATTCTTCTTACACTAGCTCCTCATATGTCCTTGCTCTCCACAGTTCCAACAACCTTTCTGTGTAGCAGCCTTTCCTACTGTGGCATCTTCCCTTCAGGTTTCAGAGAGGTTTGAGGGACTTGGCTGGCACTGTAACAAACCCGGGCACAAGAAAGCTCAATGCTGGAAACTTCAACACCCCTTGAATCCTGATGACTGTACCAACCTTGGTACCTCTGTGCTGGACTTAACATAGGATTCGAATTCAAGAGCTCTGGCCATTGCATCCTGCATAGTAGAGGAGTGTGCTTGCTTTACTTGTGTCTTCAGTTGTGAACTGTCCAAGGCATCTACAAACTGATCCCTCAACAACAACTTGAGGATATCGGGTGGCGCAGTTGGGTAGGCCTTGTGTGCTATACTTTCCAAATCCTATGCCAGGACTTGCAGGCTTTCCCCTTTAGCACGGACTCTCGTCCTAAACCTAGCCATATAGACTTCAGACTGATTTTTGGTTCCATATCTGAGTTTTAGAGCAGCTACCAGTGCTCTATAGTTGTGCC
>NW_013847966.1:0-372 GCF_000517525.1 Limulus polyphemus
ATAACTGAACTTCCAAGTATTTTTCTCTTAATTTTTTCTCCATCTATTGAGAGATAAGTGAAATTCCAGTATTTTTTATTAATTTTTTCTCCATCTATTGAGAGATAAGTGAAATTCCAGTATTTTTTATTAATTTTTTCTCCATCTATTGAGAGATAACTGAACTTTCAAGTATTTTCCTTATTATTTATTTCTACATCTATTGAGGGATAAGTGAACTTACAAGTATTTTTCTCCATCTGTTGAGAGATAACTGAACTTCCAAGTATTTTTTCTTTATTTTTTGCTCCATCTATTGAGAGGTAAGTGAACTTCCAAGTATTTTTCTTAATTATTTGTGTACTCCATCTATTGAGAAATAATTGAACTTCC
>NW_013847967.1:0-425 GCF_000517525.1 Limulus polyphemus
AGCCATGTTGGCTTTCAGATTGTGTGTTTATGTTAAAACTTCCCAATCCTGAGCAGCCATGTTGGCTTTCAGATTGTGTGTTTATGTTAAAACTTCCTGTACATTTAATCAGTAATTAAAGGTTTATCACTTATTAATCACAATTAGTTACCTGTCCATCGACAAGGATCGAATTCTGAATTTTAAAGTTATAAGCCTTCAAGTTTACCGTTGAGCCCACAGTTGGCCATTGTATAGTTCTAGTTATGTTTGTGGATGAGGAAAGTATGAGCGTGGCGTGGTTTCTTTCACGTTGCCACAAAAACGCCCTCCGTACTTTGGGGATGTGTAAAATCCCATTATGTGGTCAGACAAGAGTAGTCCAAGAATTGACGGTGGATGCTTTTAACTAGCTGCGTTTTCTCTATTTTCTCAGCTCAAGATTT
>NW_013847968.1:0-373 GCF_000517525.1 Limulus polyphemus
ATACGATTGTTTCTTTCATCGAAGAAACACTACTTAGCATCTAGATTGTTTTTCTACTAGCATATAGCCCGTCAAAAATGACGGGGTAAGTACTACCATCCCCACCCCATAGTACCATAACCTCACATTTCATAGCTAACTGAAATAAGTAAATTTTGCGAAATCAAACTTGACTAATAAAGAAGCAGTAAAGTGCAGTCGAAGCAGTCAAACTTCGGTAAGTTCCTTTGTGAGCCAATCAAAATTAAGATCATTCATGAAATGAATTCGTGGCGTATTGATAGAATAATTATTTGTAAAAATCAGTTAGATTAACAACTTCTAATATACAGAAAAGCCAGTACGTTTTGGTAACAGTACGTTCCAACAATGG
>NW_013847969.1:0-370 GCF_000517525.1 Limulus polyphemus
AAAATTGGTGGCGAACCTTAATAAAAAATTCAAAAAGATTTATCTAAATAGGACTAAGTACTGGTACAAAATGCAAAACCTTCAATAACTCCCTTAAAACGCATCGTAGGAAGGTGGAACTTCGCATGATACTGTGGAACGAACTAGTGAAAATACATAGCAAAAAAGATTAAGATCCATCAATTTAGAACCCTCTGATAGCAAGAAATCTATAACAGAGCAATATCAAAAAGCTTCACTGCACTAAACATTCTCTTTCAGAAAGCAAATAAAGTAGTAACAAAATGGACCACAAAAGACTCAAGAATGATAACATGAACCTAGAGTTTTGCATGTAAATAGGCAAGTACGCAACGAACGTTCAAAAAAA
>NW_013847970.1:0-608 GCF_000517525.1 Limulus polyphemus
GTACTGTTCTCAATGGTATAAGCTGCCATGACCCGCATGATAAATGACTGTTCTCGCTCAGTTTGTTTCTGTTGCCTTTGAATGATAACTACAACCTCCTTTGCAATTACTTTGAAAATAGAGTCAAAATGGCCACAGACTTAAATTATTTAACATGATATATTTACACAAAGATATTTCAGAATTACTGTTAACGTTGTAGTACGAAACGAATGTAGTTTTATAACCGTACTTCGTGGATGAAGCGCGAAATTAGCTCATTCAATAAATTGTATATGTTAAACAGGCACCTCTGGAAAATTTATGGATCTCATAGTGGAGTTGAGAAATTTCAAACTTTACGATAAGTATTAGTAAAGCAATTCACTGAAGTTAATCAATTATTATTAGAAAACTTCATGACAGGTAAGAGATTACTCTGTGCTTTAGAATTTATCTTTGTACTTCAGATTTCTGTCGCGAGAAAAAAAATGTCGCTAAACGTTTAATTATAATAGGCAGTGTTGCAGTTTTAATATTAAAAAATTACTAGAGAAGGATATTAAAATAATCCAATTATTGGTTGGTAACAATAACATTGTTGGACACTTCATATCCAACAAATAAAC
>NW_013847971.1:0-374 GCF_000517525.1 Limulus polyphemus
TACACCAAAACACACCTCTTACCACCTATTATTCTAGAAAAACATGCATCACCAGCTTTAACGTTATACACCAAAACTCACTACACATAATATTCTAGTAAAACACGCATCACCAGCTTTAAAGTTATACACCGAAACACACCACTTACCACACCTAATATTATAGAAAAATATGCATCACCATCTTTAACGTTATACACCAAAACACACCTCTTACCACACCTAATATTCTAGAAACACATGCATTACCAGCTTTAACGTTATACACCAAAACACACCACTTATTACACCTAATATTCTAGAAAAACATGCATCACTAGCTTTAACGTTATACACCAAAACTCACCACATCTAATATTCTAGTAAAACACGCA
>NW_013847972.1:0-460 GCF_000517525.1 Limulus polyphemus
AATTGTTTCTAAGTTAACTTGATTGTTATCACCCATACTAGACCCGTAGTTAACTTGATTGTTATCATCCATACTAGACCCAATTGTTTCTAAGTTAACTTGATTTTATCACCCATACTAGACCCTAGTATGGGTGATAAAAATCAAGTTAACTACTCTAGTATGGGTGATAACAATCAAGTTAACTTAGAAACAATTGGGTCTAGTATGGGTGATAACAATCAAGTTAACTTAGAAACAATTGGGTCTAGTATGGGTGATAACAATCAAGTTAACTACGGGTCGTAGTTAACTTGATTTTTATCACCCATACTAGACCCGTAGTTAACTTGATTTTTATCACCCATACTAGACCCGTAGTTAACTTGATTTTTATCACCCATACTAGACCCGTAGTTAACTTGATTTTTATCACCCATACTAGACCCGTAGTTAACTTGATTTTTATCATCCATACTAG
>NW_013847973.1:0-370 GCF_000517525.1 Limulus polyphemus
CCCCCATACTCATCTTTAGCGTTATTTGGTACAACAACTCCACGAACACCTAGGTATAACTCTAGTTACTGAATGTATAACCCCCATACTCATCTTTAGTGTTATTTGGTACAACAACTCTACGAAAACCTAGGTGTAACTCTAGTTACCGAATTTGTAACCACCATACTCATCTTTAGCTTTACTTGGTACAACTACTCCATAAACACCTAAGTGTAACTATAGTTACCTAATTTATAACCACCATACTCATCGTTAGCCTTACTTGGTACAATAACTCCACGAACACCTAGGTGTTACTCTAGTTCCCGAATTTATAACCACCATACTCATCGTTAGCCTTACTTGGAACAATTGCGCCATGAACACT
>NW_013847974.1:0-239 GCF_000517525.1 Limulus polyphemus
ATTTATATAAATATAATAGTTCTATCTGTTGCATGTTATCTACATAAATATAATAGTACTGTCTCTTGTATGTTATCTATATAAATATAATAGTACTGTCTCTTGTATGTTATTATATAAGTATAATAGTACTGTCTCTTGTATGTTATTTATATAAATATAACAGTATTGTCTGTTGCATGTTATCTACATAAATATAATAGTACTGTCTCTTGTATGTTATTTATATAAATATAATA
>NW_013847975.1:0-533 GCF_000517525.1 Limulus polyphemus
CTAATTTAGCAGTGTAAGACTAGAGGGAAGGCAGCTAGTCATCACCACCCACCGCCAACTCTTGGGCTACTCTTTTACCAACGAATAGTGGGATTGACCGTAACATTATAACACCCCCACGGCTGAAAGGGCGAGCATGTTTGGAGTGATGGAGATTCGAATCCGCGACCCGCAGATTTCGAGTCGAGCTCCCTAACCACTTGGCCATGCCGGGCCGAAAGTATAAGGAGCTGCTTTTAGCAGCTCCCGTGCTGCAAAAGGCAATTCAATCTAGGGGTATCTTGGGGCATGTCCTCCAGAAAATTATTGTAACTATACACAGCGTGGTCACAAGTAAATAGACACCACCTTTTCAGAAAAAAATGAAATTTTTCAGTCATATTCACATGAATTGATATATTTATAATTTAATTAATATCTAGTAGATCTTCCTTTCGCTTCGTGGAGTTCGTTGATCCTTTGGGGTATTGTGAGAATCATCTCGTCAGTTTTAGATTGTGGGATTTTCGCCCACTCTTGCTTCAAAACTTGGA
>NW_013847976.1:0-374 GCF_000517525.1 Limulus polyphemus
TGCAGACAACCGAGACTCTAAATTAAGAAATCAACAAATATTTTTCCAGTTTTGTTGTCTATACATTTCATTTTATACTTTCAGTAGATAGACTAACAACAATATTAGGTTATACTTTTGTTGCTAAGAGATATGACATAAAAGCCATTGTTGGAACGTAGTGTAACCAAAACGCACTGGCTTTTCTATATACTAAAAGTTGTTAATCAAATTGATTTTTACCAATAATTATTCTATGAATACGCCAGGAATTAATTTCATGAATGATCTTAATTTTGATTGGCTCACACAGGTATTTACCAACGTTTGACTGCCTCGACTACACTTTTCTGTCTCTTTGTTTGTCAAGCTTGATTTCACAAAACTTATATATT
>NW_013847977.1:0-372 GCF_000517525.1 Limulus polyphemus
GAAAGAGATGATGATGATGATGAAGTGGAACCAAATATAGATATTAAAGCAGAACAAGAGAAAGACCAAGATTTGAAGCCAATAATTGATTTTCTGAAAGCAAGTGTTTTTCGCCCTGCTTGGGAGAAGGTGTCTAGTCTAAGCCCTGTGACAAAGTACTATTGGGCACAATGGGACCAGTTGAAACTTGAAGATGGTATTCTTCTCCGGAGATGAGAAACTGCAGGTGGGAAAGTGACGACCTGGCAAACAGTTATACTGGGGAAGTTACGGAAAGTTGTGTTGCGTCAATCCCATGATACTGTAACAGGAGGACATCTCGGAGTTAAGAAAACATTGAGTCACCTACGACACAGATTTTACTGGATAGGT
>NW_013847978.1:0-374 GCF_000517525.1 Limulus polyphemus
AATCCTAAATAATGACACACCATGGCAGAAGCTTCACCTTACTCCTAAATAATGACACACCATGACAGAAGCTTCACCTTAATCCTAAATAATGACACACCATGACAGAAGCTTCACCTTAATCCTAAATAATGACCCACCATGGCAGAAGCTTCATGTTAATCCTAAATAATAACACACCATGGCAGAAGCTTCATGATCCTAAATAATGACACACCATGGCAGAAGCTTCATGATAATCCTAAATGATGACACACCATGGCAGAAGCTTCACCTTAATCCTAAATAATGACACACCATGGCAGAAGCTTCATGTTAATCCTAAATAATGACACATTAGGCTAGAAGTTTCAACTTAATCCTAAATAATGACA
>NW_013847979.1:0-373 GCF_000517525.1 Limulus polyphemus
GAAGTATCTATAAAAAGACTCAAGATTTAACGATAGTGTGTACTTTCAATAAGAGGACACAAGATTTAACGATACTGTGTACTGTCAATAAGAAGACACAATATTCAACGATAATGTGTACTGTCAGTAAGAAAACATAAGATTTAACAATAATATGTCCTGTCAATAAGAAGACACAAGATTTAACTATACTGTGTACTGTCAAAAAGAAGACACAAGATTTAACGATACTGTGTACTTTCAATAAGAAGACACAAGATTTAACAATACTGTGTTCTGTCAATAGGAAGACACAAGCTTTATAAATATTGTGTACTATCAACAAGAACACACAAGATTTAACGATAATGTGTACTCTCAGTAAGAAAACAGA
>NW_013847980.1:0-642 GCF_000517525.1 Limulus polyphemus
AACGTGACGGGAGAATAATGTAATGTGTGTGTGTGTAGATAGTGAGTAATTGAACTGCAGTCACAGGGTATTGTTAAAGTTAACGTTCGTTCGTTATAGTGTTTGTTTTAGCGCGAATATTGAAATTAAGTGTATCGTAAAGTTATATTCGGAAAGAATAAACCAGTTTTATTAAGTAAAGACTTGTGTCGCTAAAGTTTCATCGGAACGAAGTTACGGAAAAACAATTTAACAAACGGAGACGTAACAGATTGGTGTCAGAGAGTGGGATAGAAAAAAAAAGAGAAGAAAAATGGAAACGAGAGGCGGAAAATCAAACTACAGCTTAGAAACAGAAACAAGAAGAACGAGAAGAGAAATTACAACAGTTGTTATTGCAACTGCTGTTGTCTCTCTTCTTGTTTATTTTCTCGTTCTTCTTGTTTCTTTTCTTTTTCCTCGAAAACCTGCAACAATGGCAGCTCGAACAGCAAAATAAACCAGTGGTTGGAGGAGAAAGAAAATAAACAAGAAGAGAAATTACAGCAGTTGTTGGAGGAAAAAGAAAAGAAACAAAAAGAGAGACAACAGCAGTTGCAAGAAAACCTGCAACAGTGGCAGCTCGAACAACAAAATAAACAAGAAGAGAAATTACAGCAGTTG
>NW_013847981.1:0-394 GCF_000517525.1 Limulus polyphemus
GTCAGAATATTTTTTTCTATGGTCAGTTAAGTTACAGCAAGCACAAACTTATTTCCTAGGCTTTATGATGCCTGTATTTCAATCACAAAGTACATTGTTATAATATTATTCTATAAAATATACAGTCAATGTAGAAGAAAACGTGTATGTCATGTTTTTGATTTGTTACTTTGATTAAATGATTGATACTTGCAAATTTTAATACTATATTAATTTATTGATTTTTGTTATTGTTTATTGAAAATCAATTAGTACATTTATATTTGTAATTTATCAAATGGTTAAATACCTGGCATGACTGAATTGATTTTAAAAAATACTGCTTCATGAGCTCTTACCCCATAATCAGAGAATTACAAATTTAACACATGCCATTAACACATGGCTGAAAGGA
>NW_013847982.1:0-966 GCF_000517525.1 Limulus polyphemus
AAGTTTCACAACAGTTCCGGTCATGTGACTTCTTTGTTCAATACTGTATATATATATCCGTGTGAGTGTAAAATACTGCAACAGTCAAGAAATCTTTATAATACACCAGGAATTTATCACGTTAACATGTATTTACTCTGTTATTACTATATATAAATATGTGTTTACTTATCATGTTACTACTATATGTAAACATGTATTTACTTGTGTTATTACTATATATAAATATGTGTTTACTTATCATGTTACTACTATATGTAAACATGTATTTACTTGTGTTATTACTATATACAAATATGTGTTTACTTATCATGTTACTACTATATGTAAACATGTATTTACTTGTGTTATTACTATATACAAATATGTGTTTACTTATCATGTTATTACTATATGTAAACATGTGTTTACTTATGTTATTACTATATGTAAACATGTGTTTACTTGTGTTATTACTATATGTAAACATGTGTTTGCTTGTGTTATTACTTTATCTAAACGTGTTTACTTAAGTTATTACTATATGTAGGCATGTGTTTACTTATCATGTTATTACTATATGTAAACATGTGTTTACTTATAATGTTATTACTATTTGTAGACATGTGTTTACTTGTGTTATTACTATATGTAAACATGTGTTTGCTTGTGTTATTACTTTATCTAAACGTGTTTACTTAAGTTATTACTATATGTAGGCATGTGTTTACTTATCATGTTATTACTTTATCTAAACGTGTTTACTTAAGTTATTACTATATGTAGGCATGTGTTTACTTATCATGTTATTACTATATGGAAACATGTGTTTACTTATAATGTTATTACTATAGGTAGGCATGTGTTTACTTGTGTTATTACTATATGGTAATTGTGTCTTGTAGTTGTAATCTGAAATAGATAAATTATAAAGAATTAGTATTATTTTCTAGAGTAATTAACTTTGGACTTCCCTTGTAGTCCACC
>NW_013847983.1:0-534 GCF_000517525.1 Limulus polyphemus
TAACTTGGCATAATAGGAAACACATAACTACAAATAAACGGTGACGTTATAAATGGATAACTACAAATAAACGGTGACGTTATAAATGGATAATTACAAATAAACGGTGACGTTATAAATGGATAATTACAAATAAACGGTGACGTTATAAATGGATAATTACAAATAAACGGTGACGTTATAAATGGATAACTACAAATAAACGGTGACGTTATAAATGGATAAATACAAATAAACGGTGACGTTACAAGTGGATAAATACAAATAAACGGTGACGTTATAAGTGGATAATTACAAATAAACGGTGACGTTATAAGTGGATAATTACAAATAAACGGTGACGTTATAAGTGGATAAATACAAATAAACGGTGACGTTACAAGTGGATAAATACAAATAAACGGTGATGTTACAAGTGGATAATTACAAATAAACGGTGACGTTACAAGTGGATAATTACAAATAAACGGTGACGTTACAAGTGGATAATTACAAATAAACGGTGACGTTACAAGTGGATAAATACAAATAAAC
>NW_013847984.1:0-374 GCF_000517525.1 Limulus polyphemus
TCCAGTTTCTATTGCGTTAGAAAACAACATTGATTTCTGAATTCTTCAGTTCCTGTAGACTTGAAAAACACAACTGATTAGTGACTTCTTCAGTTTCTATAGAGTTAGTAAACACGATAATCAGTGACTTTTCCAGTTTCTATAGAGTTAGAATACACGACGATCAGTGACTTTTCCAGTTTCTATAGAGTTATAAAACACGATGATCAGTGACTTCTCCAGTTTCTATAGAGTTAGAAAACACGATGATCAGTGACTTTTCCAGTTTCTATAGAGCTAGAATACACGACGATCAGTGACTTTTCCAATTTCTATAGAGTTATAAAACACGATGATCAGTGACTTTTCCAGTTTCTATAGAGTTAGAATACACG
>NW_013847985.1:0-387 GCF_000517525.1 Limulus polyphemus
CATACTCCGATATCTTCCAAGTAGCTGCGAAATTTTGCAATATATTTTAAACTTATAATATTATTAATTTAAAAAACTTAGCTATGTAATAATGTTATTTTAGAGATTTCTTCCAATTTAAGAAATACACTGAAAAGCGACTTGAAATGAAAAATAATCAAATTACTCTCAAGTGTGAATTTCTCTGCAACATTATATTTACCAAGCAAGCCAGTCAACAGCACAGGGGAGCAAAAATTATCAAACCTTAAACTCCATTCGCAACATGAGATAGTCATAGAGCCCCCCCCCTCAGTGGCACAGCGGTACATCCGCAGACTTATAACACTAGAAACCGGGTTTTGATACCCGTGATGGGCAGAGCACAGATAGCCCGTTGTGTAGCTT
>NW_013847986.1:0-799 GCF_000517525.1 Limulus polyphemus
ATATTGTAATGTAGGATTAAACGTGTTTAAATTTTTATGTATTTTAAGCTTTCTTTGTACCAATTTCATTACCATTAATCTTACCCATGTGGCATGGATTTCTATTTTATGTTATTTTTAAATTATTTTTATAATCACAGTAGTATTTTCATAGGGAGAAATAGACTTTAAGAGTGAAAAAATAATGAAAGTCAATGTAATAATGGAAGTTTCTCTATTTTTAATTTGTTCGATTTCGTTAGTTTTAAGTTTGAATATCCCTGAAGGAAGAAGGCCGTGTGAATCTTTTAATTTTACAAATAATTTAGTCGTTTTACTACCAGAATTCTAGGTTGCACTTTCCTTGTTAAAACTACAAACTTCAACACCGAGTCTTAATGGTACGTCTTAATGTAAGGAAGAAGTGCTGATTATAACACTTTTTCAGCTTGCCCTTACCAACTTAAAATAATGTGATAGTATTAGTTTTAGCCAATCTCAAGGATAGACAGCAATGTGTTGCTAAATGTATATAATCCCAAAATATTTCAATGGTTTTTCAAATATTTTGGGATTAGAAGATGACATTTAAAGTTGGTTTTGTGTACATAATACAACTACTTTCAGGTTAATTTAGATGTAATCAATCAATTGTGTATCGAAGCAAATTATGCTAATATGATATTAAATAAGCACAATCAAGTGGTATATTTTGGGGAACATACTACATATTTTTGACTGAACATTGGTCTTTTTTCTTCAGGTAGGATATACAACTTAGGATGTAGGGTTTATATAGATGTACAAAGACAAAAGAATC
>NW_013847987.1:0-654 GCF_000517525.1 Limulus polyphemus
AAGTATGAGTAATCACTGATGACTGAGTTCAGTAAATTGAAAGTTAAAAATTATTCACTTATAGAAGTGAGAGTTGTCACGTTTATTTTGCTATTCAGTTACTCGATCAATTAAACGTGAAATTCTATAATTTCTTTTATAAGTACGTTAGGCCTACATTCATATCGGAGCTTATGTTAACATGTTTAATTTCAATTTCATAGGCCTACAAATGAATATATCTGCAGTAAAAGTTTATTGAAGACATACAATTGTTGTTATTACATATATTGAAATTGGCATCATCTTTCAAAGTGACGCAAAAGAATCCGCCTAATGATAAAACATGTTACTACAGTGGTGGTAACTATGGGATTATTTTGACGAAAATATGATAAACCTTAGAATAAACTTCAATTTTCAATATGAAAACACGACGCAAGACAGGAAATATATTGGGAGTAGGGAATTTAACCTCATAGAATGAAGTATGGTGGGTAAGTTTTGCCTCACTTCATAGTCAGTGGGAAGGTATCTTTTGTCTCAACGCAAGACAGGAAATATATTGGGAGTAGGGAATTTAACCTCATAGAATGGAGTATGGTGGGTAATAGTCAGTGGGAAGGTATGGTTTGGTCTCAACTTTTGTACATGAGTATGAAAGTAATATCCCTT
>NW_013847988.1:0-975 GCF_000517525.1 Limulus polyphemus
GTCGCTATCTGTGGACATGCACAAAGAAACCGCACTAATATAAAGCAAATAAAAGTACACAATTCAACACACTATACATCTTTGAGAGGATAAATACAGTAACTAATACTGTTGTTCTGAACTTCTTCCCAGTGGAAATCACGATACGATCACGGAAGATGTAAACAGTATTCTATAGGGCTTTCTTTCTCCACCCCATCTTCACTTCCACAGTGTGGACTTATTCTCCTTCAACCCAATCTTTACTGCATACACACGACGAACTTGTGATATTCACACTTGCTCTTTGACTTCTTCAGAGCAGTTTGTGTTCCTCGTGTAAGATCGGAACTAGTAGTTCTCAATGGTATTAACGCTCACGTTTATGTTGAAGCTATACTCATCAAGTGTTATGAACGTAATATTTTTAACAGCGTCGAATGCGTTTTAGGCATCGTATGTATTAACAGCTTGTCAGTCACTAACGAACTAGGATCTTTAGTTATCACCCTGCGCCGTTTTTAATGACGTTAACTGCGTGAATAACACAAAATATTATTCGATATTTCACTGTGAAATTATATTTTATAGCTTGGTCTCACTCCTAGCAGTAGCAACTGGAGTCGGTGTTGTTGATATGGTGGTGTATAATTCGTGTTAGTTTGATCGTGTAGTGCCTCCTCCTCCTCTTGATAAACAGCCAGGCAAGGTTTCTTGTTCTCCTCCTCTTGATAAGCAGCCAGACAAGGTTTCTTGTTCTCCTCCTCCTCATAAACAGCCAGGCAAGGTTTATTGTTCTCCTCCTCCTCCTCTTCATAAACAGCCAGGCAAGGTTTATTGTTCTCCTCCTCTTGATAAGCAGCCAGACAAGGTTTCTCGTTCTCCTCCTCCTCATAAACAGCCAGGCAAGGTTTATTGTTCTCCTACTCTTGATAAGCAGCCAGACAAGGTTTCTTGTTCTCCTCCTCTTGATAAGCAGCCAGGCAAGGTTTATTG
>NW_013847989.1:0-374 GCF_000517525.1 Limulus polyphemus
ACATTATAAGACACCCTATCCCTCAAACCTAAAGAGATAACTGTTTTTACAAGTTTCTAATGTGACACTTTGTTAAATTATTGTTACAGGAATACACCCATTACTGTTACACGAGTCTATCCATTACTGTTTCACGAGTCTATCCATTACTGTTACACGAGTCTATCCATTACTGTTTCACGAGTCTATCCATTACTGTTTCATGAGTCTATCCATTACTGTTTCACAAGTCTATCCATTACTGTTTCACGAGTCTATCCATTACTGTTTCATGAGTCTATCCATTACTGTTTCACGAGTCTATCCATTACTGTTTCATGAGTCTATCCATTACTGTTTCACGAGTCTATCCATTACTGTTTCATGAGTCTATC
>NW_013847990.1:0-703 GCF_000517525.1 Limulus polyphemus
CTTACAGTATGTTGAGTATTTACTGCACCAGAGATAAGGTACATTATGTAGAGTATTTACTGCACCTGGATAAGGTACAGTATATAGAGTATTTACTGCTCCAGGGATAGGTACAATATATATAGTATATACTACACCACGGATAGGGTACACTATGTAGAGTAATTACTGCACCAGGTATAGGGTACACTATGTAGAGTATTTACTGCACCAAAGATTGGGTACAGTATGTAGAGTATTTACTGCACCTGGATAGGTTACAGTATGTAGAGTATTTAATGCACCTGGATAAGTTACATTCCTATCCCTGGTGCAGTAAATACTCTACATGTACAGTTTGTAGAGTATTTCCTGCACCAGGGATAGGGTACAGTATGTAGAGTATTTACTACAAAAGGGATAGGGTACACTATGTAGAGAACTTACTGCACCTGGATAGGGCAGAGTATGTAGAGTATATACTGCACCTGGGATAGGTTACAGTATGTAGAGTATTTACTGCACCACAGATAAGGTACCTTATGTAGAGTATTTACTGCACCTGGATAGGGTACAGTATATAGAGTATTTACTGCTCCAGGGATAGGTACAATATATATAGTATATACTACACCACGGATAGGGTACACTATGTAGAGTAATTACTACACCAGGTATAGGGTACACTATGTAGAGTATTTACCCCACCAGGAATAGAGTACAC
>NW_013847991.1:0-814 GCF_000517525.1 Limulus polyphemus
GGTAGTATATATATATATATATATGTATGTGTGTGTGTTAAAAAACTTCTGATAACACATTTCCAACGTTATATATATATATATGGTCAATAAAACTTCTGATTAATTTATTAATTAATTAAAACCGGTGTACGTTCTTCGCCTCAGGTACGCAGGAATATCCGCCGCGTTCGTGGAGGTGTTCCCCAGATGCGTTATATATTGCCGTCTAGGTCGGGTCCGTAAAAATTTGTGGATAGTCGGTAACGTTCGAACGGCCACAACCCCGTTTAACTGGCTGTCATAATATAAAAGGGAAATCCCTTCTCCAACATCGAGGTTCGGTCTCCGCCTCAGGTACGAGGAAAACCTCGTCTTTGGACACCAACTCCCGGTAGAGGTATCACATACAACGATATAAATATATGATAAGTAAAAACTCCTGATTAAACATTTACAACGATATATATGGTAAATAAAACTTCTATTTAAACATTCAGAACGATATATATATATATATGGTAAATAAATTCTGATTAAACATTCACAACGAGGGATATATATATATATATCGTAAATAAAAACTTCTGATTAAACATTTACAACGATATATATACAGGGTGGGCGAAAAGTAGGGTTACAGTTACTCTATTATTTGTTTGTCCTTCACAATCACGTTTTAAATATACATGTAAATCATAGAAAATAAAGCTGAAACCTTATTTTGTACATTTACTCATGTTTTAAAAACGTTATACATTTTATAAATTTGTTTTTTATTTACAGGAACCCTGTACTATTGAACAATGTCAAACAATTACAATACAGAGCAAAG
>NW_013847992.1:0-461 GCF_000517525.1 Limulus polyphemus
TGACAGTTCAATCTTTGTGTTGGACAAATTATATATGTTAAATACATTATTTATTTGATACAAAGAACCCATAATGACAGTTCAATCTTTGTGTTGGACAAATTATATATGTTAAATAAATTATTTATTTGATACAAAGAACCCACGATGACAGTTTGTGTTCAATAAATTATATATGTTAAATACATTATTTACTAGATACAAAGAACCCACGATGACAGTTCAATCTTAGTGTTGTACAAATTATATATGGTAAATACATTATTTACTAGATATAAAGAACCCATGATGACAGTTCAATCTTTTTGTTGGACAAATTATATATGGTAAATACATTATTTACTAGATACAAAGAACCCAAGATGACAGTTCAGTCTTTGTGTTGGACAAATTATATATGTTAAATATATTATTTACTAGATACAAAGAACCCATGACGACAGTTCAATTTTTGTGTTGAA
>NW_013847993.1:0-373 GCF_000517525.1 Limulus polyphemus
CGACATCATCCACATCATTATGACGTCAATCTAGGTAGGATCCGTATAGGAAAGCCGGGAAGATTCTAGTGATCAAAGACACAGAAGTGCATTCCCTTTGTTAAAACAGACTGAAGATACCAATTATCTGTAGGGAAGAGGATGACTTTTCCTCAGAAGAAGAACATGTGTTGTATACAATCACATGGTCATCATATATTTTAATCTTTTATCCAAAGGCACCAAGATGTAGCACGTTTGCTTAGTTATATGTAGTGGATTCAGGAACAATATGTAGCATGTTTGCTCAGTTATATGTAGTGGATTCAGGAACAATATGTAGTACGTTTGGTCAGTTATATGTAGTGGATTCAGGAACAATATGTAGATGTTT
>NW_013847994.1:0-403 GCF_000517525.1 Limulus polyphemus
CTTCCATGACATGTTCAGTGTACGAACTTACGTTCTCTTCCATGACATGTTCAGTGTACGAACTTACGTTCCCTTCCATGACAAGTTCAGTGTACGAACTTACGTTCCCTTCCATGACATGTTCAGTGTACGAACTTACGTTCTCTTCCATGACATGTTCAGTGTACCAATCTTTTGTATGTGTTTCCTTTAACTCTTGTCAATTCGATTCCTTGTTTGAGGTCATTGGTATAAAAAATATTAACAAAGTATGTTAGCCTAGTTTTCAAATTTTATTATTAGCAGGAGCATCCGGATGAAATAAAAAATATGTTTCCAGTGGCTGCAGATGTATTAATTCGTTACGATTTACCACAAAACAATCGTCCCTATTATAACTGCATTATAATTTCTAAAATATGTT
>NW_013847995.1:0-747 GCF_000517525.1 Limulus polyphemus
CGACATTCAATACAAAACAAAAGGTAAATTTAACCCTTCCATTATGGGCTGGGTGGAATCCACCCAGCTTGTAATCACGAAAGTAATTATACTATGATTTTTATAATGTACGCATATCTTTACAAAATATCAGGTGTTTAAATTAAGTATTAAGATTTTTTTTAAAGATTTTCTAGTAATTTTTTTTTTCTTTACAGGATGTTGATTATCCAACATGCAAAGTAATTTTGATTTTAAGATTAAAAATACTTTTATGCATCAGAACATTTTCAAATTTCACATGCAAAATCTTTATAACCTCCAGATAATTATCAAATATATTTAGAAAAAAAAACTATATATTTTATCTCTTATTTTCACTACTGTATCTGTACCTGTTGGTTCAATTTGACCAACTTCGTAACCTCCATAAAAAATTAGGAAATAGATATAAATTATGTTTTTTCTTTCTAGAATGACTACAAATTAATGAAAACACAAATGTTTGGTCTAAATAGCTTAAATTTCATAACATTATACATTTATATATATTTATTATTTTTATTATATTGACCTTTCATCTGTGCCTGGCTCATATTATAAAAGTTGCAATGACGCAGTGCATGTTCACTCATATTACTGTATCAAAGAATATAAAACTGGTCTTTACAAAGTGACCTGTCTTGGCTGTGTTTTAGTGGACTAGTATTTTTATAAAATACACTCACATTTTCAGTTTTAATATATTATATATATGCATATACATTA
>NW_013847996.1:0-372 GCF_000517525.1 Limulus polyphemus
AAGAAGACACAAGATTTAACAATACTGTGTATTCTGAATAAGAAGACACACGATTTAGTAATACTGTGTACTATCTATAAAAGACCCAAGATTTAACGATACTGTGTACTGTCATAAGAAGACACAAGATTTAACGATACTGTGTACTGTCAATAAGAAGACATAAGATTTAACGATACTGTGTACTGTCAATAAGAAGACACAAGATTTAACTATACTGTGTACTGTCAATAAGAAGACACAAGATTTAAAACTACTGTGTACTCTCAATAAGAAGACACACGATTTAGCAATACTGTGTACTATCTATAAAAAGACACAAGATTTAACGATACCTTCTACGGTCAATAAGAAGACACAAGATTTAACGAT
>NW_013847997.1:0-374 GCF_000517525.1 Limulus polyphemus
CATCTCCAAATATTGTATGAACGTTCGTTGCATTCTTGCGTATTCACATGCAAATTTCTAGCCTTCTATTATCATTTTTGCGACTTTTGGGGTCGTTTTATGTTACTCTTTTATTGGCTTTTCTGAAAGCGTATGTGTACTGCAGTGAAGCTTTTCGTTACTGATTGTTTTTCGATTTCTTTTTACCAGAGTGTCCTAAATTGATGATTCTTCACCAAATTTGGTATGTAGCTACACTTTTACGTTGCGTAGTTATATGCAGAGTTTTACCTTCTTACTCTTTGTTTTAAGGGAGTTATGGAACGTTTTGCGTTTTGTACCAGTATTTCGTTCCATTTGGACGGATCTTCTCGAAATTTTTTCAAGAACGTTCG
>NW_013847998.1:0-372 GCF_000517525.1 Limulus polyphemus
TGTTGAGCTTCCAGATTCTGTGATTGAGAAAACCAAGACTTGCTCATACAAGCCATAGATGTACGAGATTCAAAAACTGAGTGAGCTACAGGCAGCATTTTCTATGAATTCTTCATATTATTCCCATTTTCTAAGAAGTGAAGTTCGACAAGGTACACATGATAAAGAAATATGAATAAACGTCATTCCATATTACACGCAGATGGTTTCCTTTCTGTCAATAGTGATTGCAAACATTTGTAAAATTACTTTCACAGCAGATCCAATTTAACTTATGGACATGCTGATAGATTACTAAAAATGCAATGGTAAGAGTTTAAACCTTTGTTATGACATTTGCAGAGTGCAAAATACATTGAGTGGAGGTTCAAT
>NW_013847999.1:0-578 GCF_000517525.1 Limulus polyphemus
ACAACTTTAATGAAAAATGTGAAATCACTTCGACACCAACTAAACGGAATTTTCACAACAAATTAAGGCTTAAATACTGAGAGCTTTCTTGAATAGCATTCCATTTTGAAAAGAATACATCAGGTGCATCTTTCTAGTGCAATTAGATAAAAATATATTTTTTTCAAATGTTTGAAAAATATGAAGGCTATAGCCTTTGAGTTTTTCACGAAAATACGAATTTTTCAAAACACGACAAAATGTGCGGAATTTAAAGCAAAATTGACTGTGATCTATCCGATTATCTTTATTTCTTACAAAAACTAAAGAATGAAGAATTACAACTTTAATGAAAACTGTGAAATCACTTCGACACCAACTAAACGGAATTTTCAACTCTCAGTATTTAAGCCTTAATTTGTTGATCTAATTGCACTAGAAAGATGCACCTGATGTATTCTTTTCAAAATGGAATGCTATTCAAGAAAGAAAAATATATATTTTTTTAAATTTTTGAAAAATATGAAGGCTATAGCCTTTGAGTTTTTCACGAAAAAAACGAATTTTTCAAAACACAACAAAATGTGCGGAATTTAAAG
>NW_013848000.1:0-373 GCF_000517525.1 Limulus polyphemus
GTAACTAGTTCAACATATTTCAGTGATTCCGTTGTCTGGTAACTAGTTGACCATATTTCAGTGATTCCGTTGTCCTGTAACTAGTTGACCATATTTCAGTGATCTTCGTTGTCCGGTAACTAGTTGACCATATTTCAGTGACTTCGTTGTTCGGTAACTAGTTGAACATATTTCAGTGATTCCGTTGTCCTGTAACTAGTTGACCATATTTCAGTTACCTCCGTTGTCCTGTAACTAGTTGACCATATTTCAGTGATTCCGTTGTCCGGTAACTAGTTGACCATATTTCAGTGACTTCGTTGTTCGGTAACTAGTTGACCATATTTCAGTGATTCCGTTGTCCTGTAACTAGTTGACCATATTTCAGTGATTC
>NW_013848001.1:0-641 GCF_000517525.1 Limulus polyphemus
TTTCCATTATTCCTTGTGTCTTGAATCATTGTCCAATACGAACAGATCTTATAACTCAGATTTCCTTTATTCCTTGTGTCATGAATCATTATCCAATACTAATAGATCTTATAATTCTGATTTCCTGTATTCCTTGTGTCTTGAAACATTGTCCAATACGAACAGATCTTAACTCTGATTTCCTTTATTCCTTGTGTCTTGAATCATTATCCAATACGAACAGATCTTATTGCTCAGGTTTCATTTTTTCTTTGAGTTTTGAATTATTGTCCAATACGAACAGATCTTATAACTCAGATTTCCTTTATTCCTTGTGTCTTGAATCATTGTCCAATACGAACAGATGTTATTGCTCAGATTTCATTTTTTAATTTGAGTCTTGAATTATTGTCCAATACGAACAAATCTTACAACTATGATTTCCTGTATTCCTTGTGTCTTTAATCATTATCCAATACTAACATATCTTACAACTATGATTTTCTTTATTCCTTGTGTCTTGAATCATTGTCCAATACGAACAGATATTACAACTATGATTTCCTTTATTTCATGTGTCTTGAATATTGTCCAATACGAACAGATCTTATAACTCAGATTTCCTGAATTCCTTGTGTCTTGAATCATTATCCAATACGAAC
>NW_013848002.1:0-1015 GCF_000517525.1 Limulus polyphemus
AGGTGTTCATGGAGTAATTGTAACAAGTAAGGCTAAAGATGAGTATGATGGTTATAAATTCGGTAACTATAGTTACACCTAGGTGTTTATGGAGTATATGTACCAAATAACGCTAAAGATGAGTATGGTGGTTATAAATTCGGTAACTATAGTTACACCTAAGTTTTGATGGAGTAGTTATAACAAGTAACGCTAAAGATGAGTATGGTGGTTATAAATTCGGTAACTAGTGTTACACCTAGGTGTTCATGGTGTAGTTGTACCAAGTAAGGCTAAAGATGAATATGGTGGTTATAAATTTGGAAAATTGAGTTACACCTAAGTGTTCATGGAGTAGTTGTACCAAGTAAAGCTAAAGATGAGTATGGCGGTTACCGAATTTATATTCACCATACTCATCTTTAGCGTTATTTGGTACAACAACTCCACGAACACCTAGGTGTAACTCTAGTTACCGAATTTATAACCACCATATTCATCTTTAGCCTTACTTGGTACAACTACTCCACGAATATTTAGGTGTAACTCTAGTTACAGAATTTATAACCGCCATACTCATCTTTAGCTTTACTTGGTACAACTACTCCATGAAAACTTAGGTGTAACTCAATTTTCCGAATTTATAACCACCATATTCATCTTTAGCCTTACTTGGTACAACTACTCCACGAATCTTTAGGTGTAACTCTAGTTACAGAATTTATAACTAGAGTTACACCTAGGTGTTCGTGGAGTTGTTGTACCAAATAACGCTAAAGATGAGTATGGTGGTTATAAATTCGGTAACTATAGTTACACCTATGTGTTCATGATGTAGTTGTACCAAGTAAGGCTAAAGATAAGTATGGTGTTTATAAATTCGGTAACTAGAGTTACACCTAGGTGAATTGTACCAATTAAGGCTAAATATGAGTATGGTGGTTATAATTCGGTAACTAGAGTTACACCTAGGTGTTCGTGGAGTTGTTGTACCAAATAACGCTAAATATGAGTATGGTGGTTATAAATACGGTAA
>NW_013848003.1:0-1305 GCF_000517525.1 Limulus polyphemus
GTGTAGAAGATAGTCAGTAAAAATACAGTGTAGAAAATAGTCAGTAAAAATACAGGGTAGAAGATAGTCAGTAAACTGTCTATAATACAGGGTAGAAGATAGACAGTAAACTGTTTATAATACAGTGTAGACGATAGACAGTAAACTGTTTATAATACAGTGTAGAAGATAGTCAGTAAACTGTTTATAATACAGTGTAGAAGATAGTCAGTAAAAATACAGTGTAGAAAATAGTCAGTAAAAATACAGGGTAGAAGATAGTCAGTAAACTGTTTATAATACAGTGTAGAAGATAGTCAGTAAAAATACAGTGTAGAAAATAGTCAGTAAAAATACAGGGTAGAAGATAGTCAGTAAACTGTTTATAATACAGTTATTTTCTACCCTGTATTATAAACAGTTTACTGACTATCTTCTGCCCTGTATGATAAACAGTTTACTAACTGTCTTCTACCCTGTATTTTTACTAACTATTTTTTACCCTGTATTATAAACAGTTTACTGACTATCTTCTACCCTGTAGTTTTACTGACTATCTTCTACACTGCATTATAAACAGTTTACTGACTATCTTCTACCCTGTATGATAAACAGTTTACTGACTATCTTCTACCCTGTATTTTTACTGACTATCTTCTACCCCTGTATTATAAACAGTTTACTGTCTATCTTCTACCCTGTATTATAAAGTGTTTACTGACTGTATTATAAACAGTTTACTGACTATCTTCTACCCTGTATTTTTACTGACTATCTTCTACACAGTTTACTGAATATCTTCTACCCTGTATTATAAACAGTTTACTGACTATCTTCTATTTACTGACTATCTTCTACACTGTATTTTTACTGACTATCTTCTACACTGTATTATAAACAGTTTACTGACTATCTTCTACCCTGTATTTTTACTGAGTATTTTCTACCCACTGTCTATCTTCTACCCTGTATTATAAACAGTAAACAGTTAACTGTCTATCGTCTACACTGTATTATAAACAGTTTTAATACAGTGTAGAAGATAGTCAGTAAACTGTTTATCATACAGGGTAGAAGATAGTCATTAAAAATACAGGGTAGAAGATAGTCAGTAAACTGTTTATAATACAGTGTAGAAGATAGTCAGTAAACTGTTTATAATACAGTGTAGAAGATAGTCAGTAAAAATACAGTGTAGAAGATAGTCAGTAAACTGTTTATAATACAGGGTAGAAGATAGACAGTAAACTGTTTATAATACAGTGTAGACGATAGACAGTTAACTGTTTATAATACAGTGTAGGAGATAGTCAGTAAACTGTTCAT
>NW_013848004.1:0-376 GCF_000517525.1 Limulus polyphemus
TCTTCTTATAGAGGTCAGTTAAATGTTCTGAAAGTGTATGTCCTTTCTTTATAGTTGTATTTCTTGCTTTAACATTGGCTGACTCTACCTCCTGGCACACACCCAACAATGCCCCTTCCTTAAGTGTCTGCTCACATTTGGAGAAATTGGCCAGTGTAATGGGTACTACTTGACGACCTGCTACAAGTGACCTTCCAATCTTCAAATCCGCTGGCCTGGATGGGTCTTTCACTGCTTCCACAAGCATCAGGCTTCCTTGGGTATGTTCTTTTATTCTACCCCAAATTATCTTCTCTGACATAGGGGGTATTGTAGTTGATTTAAGTGCTGTAACATGCAGATCAACGGATGTAGCAACACTTACTGGAGTCTGGAC
>NW_013848005.1:0-373 GCF_000517525.1 Limulus polyphemus
ACTCTCAATAAGAAGACACAAGATTTAACTATACTGTGTACTGTCAATAAGAAGACACAAGATTTAACAATACTGTGTACTCTCAATAAGAAGAGACAATATTCGACGATAATGTGTACTGTCAGTAAGAAAACATAAGATTTAACAATAATGTGTCCTGTCAAAAAGAAGACACAAGATTTAACGATACTGTGTACTTTCAAAAAGAAGACACAAGATTTAACGATACTGTGTACTGTCAATAAGAAGACACACGATTTAACGATACTGTGTACTTTCAATAAGAAGACACAAGATTTAACGATACTGTGTACTATCAATAAAAAGGTCAAGATTTAACAATATTCTGTACTCTCAATAAGAAGACACAAGA
>NW_013848006.1:0-369 GCF_000517525.1 Limulus polyphemus
CTTAATATCTTAGTGGCTGTTGTTACTTCTGTCTCAATATCTTAATGACTGTTGTTACTTCTGTCTCAATATCTTAGTGACTATTGTTACTTCTGTCTTAATATCTTAATGACTATTTTTACTTCTGTTTCAATATCTTAATGACTATTTTTACTTCTGTTTCAATATCTTAGTGACCATTGTTACTTCTGTCTCAATATCTTAGTGACTATTGTTATTTCTGTCTCAATATCTTAGTGGCTGTTGTTACTTCTGTCTTAATATCTTAATGACTATTGTTACTTCTGTCACAATATCTTAGTGACTATTGTTACTTCTGTCTCAATATCTTAGTGACTGTTGTTACTTCTGTCACAATATCTTAGTGAC
>NW_013848007.1:0-645 GCF_000517525.1 Limulus polyphemus
AAAGTAGTTACAATACTTTATAATAATGTAAGAAAGTGGTTAAAATACTTTATAATAATGTAAGAAAGTGGTTACAATACTCTATACTAATGTAAGAAAGTGGTTACAATACTTTATAATAATGTAAGAAAGTGGTTACAAGACTGTAGTAATGTAAGAAAGTGGTTACAAGACTCTGTACTAATGTAAGAACGTGGTTACAAGACTCTGTACTAATGTAAGAACGTGGTTACAAGACTCTAAACTAATGTATGAAAGTGGTTACAATACTCTATAATAATGTAAAAATGTGGTTACTAGACTGTACTAATCTAAAAAAGTGGTTACAAGACTCTGTACTAATCTAAGAAAATGGTTAAAATACTTTATAATAACGTAAGAATGTGGTTACAAGACTGTATTAATCTAAGAAAGGGGTTAAAAGACTCTGTAATGATGTAAGAAAGTTGTTACAAGACACTATACTAATGTAAGAAAGTGGTTACAATACTTTATAATAATGTAAGAAAGTGGTTACAAGACTCTATACTAATGTAAAAAAGTAGTTACAAAATTCTGTACTAATGTTGTAACCACTTTCTTAATATAGACTCCTGTAACCACTTTCTTTAATTACATGAATATAGACTCCCCATGTAATTAAAG
>NW_013848008.1:0-1078 GCF_000517525.1 Limulus polyphemus
TGTAACTAGAGTTACACCTAGGTGTTCATAGAGTAGTTGTACCAAGTGAGGCTAAAGATGAGTATGGTGGTTATAAATTCGGTAACTAGAGTTACACCTACGTGTTCGTGGAGTTGTTGTACCAAGAAAAGCTAAAGATGAGTATGGGGTTATAAATTCGGAATCTAGAGTTACACCTAGGTGTTCGTGGAGTAGTTGTACCAAGAAAGGCTAAAGATGAGTATGGTGGTTATAAATTCGGTAACTAGAGTTACACCTAAGTGTTCATGGAGTTGTTGTACCAAGTAAGGCTAAAGATGAGTATTGTGGTTATAAATTCGGTAATTAGAGTTACACCTAGGTGTTCATGGAGTAGTTGTACCAAGTAAGGCTAAAGATGAGTATGGTGGTTATAAATTCGGTAAATAGAGTTACTCCTAATAGTTACCGAATTTATAACCACCGTACTCATCTATGGCGTTATTTGGTAATATAACTCCACGAATAACTAGGTGTAACACTAGTTACAGAATTTATAAGCACCATACTCATCTTTAGCCTTATTTGGCACAAGTACTCTTTGAACACGAGTTACATTTAAATTTCATGGAGTCGTTGTAACAAGTATGGCTAAAGATGAGTATGGTGGTTAAAAATTCTGTAATTAGAGTTACAACAAGGTTTCGTGGAGTAGTTGTACCAAGTAAGGCTAAAGATGAGTCATATAACTATAGTTACCGAATTTAAACCATACGCCATAAACACCGAGGTGCTTGTACCAAGTAAGGCTAAAAATGGGTATGATGGATATATATTCGGTGACAATCGTTACACCTAGGTTTTTATGGAGTATTTGTACCAAGTAAGGCTGAAGATGAGTATGGTGGTTATAAATTCGGTAATTAGAGTTACACCTAGGTGTTCAAGGAGTAGTTGTACCAAGTAAGGCTAAAGATGAGTATGGTGGTTATAGTTCGGTAACTAGAGCTACACCTAAGTGTTCATGCAGTAGTTGTACCAAGTAAGACTAAAGATGAGTATGGTGGTTATAAATTATGTAATTAGAGTTACACCTAGGTGTTCATGGAGTAGTTGTACC
>NW_013848009.1:0-528 GCF_000517525.1 Limulus polyphemus
TAAGAAGACACAAGATTTAACGATACTGTGTATTTAAATCTTTTGTCTTCTTATTGACAGTACACAGTTTTGTTAAATCTTGTATCTTCTTATTGAAAGCTTCTTATTGACAGTACACAGTATTGTTAATCTTGTGTCTTCTTATTGAAGTACACAGTATCGTTAAATCTTGTGTCTTTTTATTGATAGTACACAGTATTGCTAAATCGTGTGTCTTCTTATTGACAGTACACAGTATCGTTAAATCTTGTGTTTTCTAGTTGACTTTACACAGTATCGTTAAATCTTGTGTCTTCTAATTGACATTACACAGTATCGTTAAATCTTGTGTCTTCTTATTGACAGTACACAGTATAGTTAAATCTTGTGTCTTCTTATTGACAGTACACAGTATTGTTAAATCTTGTGTCTTCTGATTGAGAGTACACAGTATTGTTAAATCTTGTGTCTTCTTATTGACAGTACACAGTATCACACAAGATTTAACAATACTGTGTACTTTCAATAAGAAGACACAAGATTTAACGG
>NW_013848010.1:0-372 GCF_000517525.1 Limulus polyphemus
AAAGTTAAACTGTATGTAAGAACAACTAAAATAAAGGTTAAACTGTATGTAACAACAACTAAAATAAAGGTTAAATTGTATGTAACAACAACTAAAATAAAAGTTAAACTGTATGTAATAACAACCAAAATAAAGGTTAAACTGTATGTAATAACAACTAAAATAAAGGTTAAACTGTATGTAACAACAACTAAAATAAAGGTTAAACTGTATGTAACAACAACTAAAATAAAGGTTAAACTGTATGTAACAACGACTAAAATAAAGGTTAAACTGTATGTAAGAACAACTAAAATAAAAGTTAAACTGTATGTAACAACAACTAAAATAAAAGTTAAACTGTATGTAACAGCAACTAAAATAAAGGTTAAA
>NW_013848011.1:0-369 GCF_000517525.1 Limulus polyphemus
ATCAATTTACATGAAACCATTTTGTATCTTAATCCCTGTATTTCATTCTTTATTTCCAACAACAAAATTTATTTTAGAATCTTTATCCACTTGTAGTAAATTATTCAAGCAGAGACATCTATATTTACAAATGTCAAGGGATTACTGCGTTTTATTAATTTTATATGTAGATGGGAAAGGGTTTCTGTAGATACATCTAAGATGCATTTGCGGCCTTTTCTGGAATTGTCAGACAGTTCTACAACAATGTACTCATACTTGACATTCAATAATGTTCATCATCCATGGGAAAAAGGATTTTATTGAAATTTTAGTTTAAAAATGAGCTATCATCACAGCATTACATCACAGAGTAGATTTTATTGAAGT
>NW_013848012.1:0-373 GCF_000517525.1 Limulus polyphemus
CATGTGTGTGAAACTAACCAATGTTTATTATGTGTGTGAAACTAACCAATGTTTATTATGTGTGTGAGACTAACCAATGTTTATTATGTGTGTGAGACTAACCAATGTTTATTATGTGTGTGAAACTAACCAATGTTTATCAAGTGTGTGAAACTAACCAATGTTTATTATGTGTGTGAGACTAACCAATGTTTATTATGTGTGTGTGAGACTAACCAATGTTTATTATGTGTGTGAAAATACCAATGTTTATCTATGTGTGTGAAACTAACCAATGTTTATTATGTGTGTGAGACTAACTAATGTTTATTATGTGTGTGAAACTAACCAATGTTTATTATGTGTGTGAAACTAACCAATGTTTATTATGTGT
>NW_013848013.1:0-375 GCF_000517525.1 Limulus polyphemus
AACTTCCTCGGTAGTAAGTAGTCCAACCCTAATATGCATTGGTCTTCAATGTCAGCCAAGTATACTTTGTGTCTGTCCTTCATGCCCATAAGCTCAATAATTACCCACACTCGTCCCCACAACCTTGCATAATGTCCTGTCACACCACAGAGCTTCTATATGGCTTCTGGTACTCATTTGTGATCCAGCACCTTGATGCTCACAAGGGTTTGCTGAGACACAGAATCTATGACAAAGTTGCACCTTTGGCCATCCAGCTTTCCTGTCATGTAGGCACTATGTGTGCTTGCCATTTTACACTTAGCTGTTGGGACTTTCACGATGGGGGTTGGTGGGCATCCCTCAGCACCAACCACTACACGTTTCCCAAAGCTG
>NW_013848014.1:0-1072 GCF_000517525.1 Limulus polyphemus
TAAGGTTTTATACTAGATGTAAAGTTTTATACCAGATGTAAAGTTTTATACTAGATGTAAAGATTTATACTAGATGTAAAGTTTTATACCAGATGTAAAGTTTTATACCAGATGTAAAGTTTTATACTAGATGTAAAGTTGTATACTAGATGTAAAGTTGTATACTAGATGTAAAGATTTGTACTAGATGTAAAGTTTTATACTAGATGTAAAGTTTTGTACTAGATGTAAAGTTTTATATTAGATGTAAAGTTTTATATTAGATGCATGATTTTATACTAGATGTAAAGTTTTATACTAGATGTAAAGTTTTATACCAGGTGTAAAGTTTTATATTAGATGTAAAGTTTTGTACTAGATGTAAAGTTTCATACGTTTTATACTAGATGTAAAGTTTTATACTAGATGTAAAGATTTATATTAGATGTAAAGTTTTATAGCAGATGTAAAGTTTTATACCAGATGTAAAGTTTTATACTAGATGTAAAGTTTTATACTAGATGTAAAGATTTGTACTAGATGTAAAGTTTTATACTAGATGTAAAGTTTTGTACTAGATGTAAAGTTTTATATTAGATGTAAAGTTTTATATTAGATGTATGGTTTTATACTAGTTGTAAGGTTTTATACTAGATGTAAAGTTTTGTACTAGATGTAAAGTTTTGTACTGGATGTAAAGTTTATACCAGATGTAAAGTTTTATACTAGATGTAAAGTTGTATACTAGAAAACTTTACATCTAGTACAAATCTTTACATATACTAGATGTAAAGTTTTGTACTAGATGTAAAGTTTTATATTAGATGTAAAGTTTTATATTAGATGTAAGGTTTTATACTAGATGTAAAGTTTTATACTAGATGTAAAGTTTTATACCAGGTGTAAAGTTTTATATTAGATGTAAAGTTATATACTAGATGTAAAGATTTGTACTAGATGTAAAATTTTATACTAGATGTAAAATTTTATACTAGATGTAAAGTTTTATACCAGATGTAAAGTTTTATATTAGATGTAAAGTTTTGTACTAGATGTAAAGTTTTATACCAGATGTAAAGTTTTATACCAGGTG
>NW_013848015.1:0-375 GCF_000517525.1 Limulus polyphemus
AGTACTTCTTCAAATTTAGACGAATCTTTTTAATTTTTTTATGGTAGGTTCGTGGGAACGTTGCACATTTACTTACAAAATTCTAACTTTCTGGTATTAGTTTTACGATTTTTGTGGTCGTTTTTTTACTCTTTTATTGGCTTCCCTGAAGGCGTATGTGTAGTGCAGTAAAGCTTTTGGTTACTGATTGTTTCTCTATTTCTTGTTACCAGAGTGTCTTGAATTAATGGTTCTTTACCAAATTTGGTATGTAGGTACACTTTATCGTTACACAGTTATATGCAGAGTTTCACCCTCCTACTGTTCATTTTAAGGGAGTTATGGAAGGTTTTGCGTTTTGTACCAGTACATCGTTCTATTTAGACGGTTCTTCTC
>NW_013848016.1:0-374 GCF_000517525.1 Limulus polyphemus
CAAAATGAAATGTATGGACAACAAAACAGGAAATATATTTATTGATTTCTTAATTTAGAGTCTCCGTTGATTAAAGAGGTCATGACTCGACAGAAAGTCGTAACTGAGAAACCGTTAGCACCGATATCAGTCGTTATGGGTCGGTCGTATGTCGCATCTACGGGGATGTCGTTCATTAGGGGGGACATTACCATGCAAACACTGACGGTGCATCGGGAAAAAGTCGTAACTGCGGGGAAGTCATCGGCGAGGGGTGTCGTAGGAGAGGGGGACCACTGTATACTAAGACAATTATATTGTTACGTCTCCGTTTGTTAATTAACTTACCGTAACTTCGTTCCAACGAAACTTAAGCGACACGAGTTCTTTCTAAA
>NW_013848017.1:0-374 GCF_000517525.1 Limulus polyphemus
ACTATCCATGTATAATAAAACACCTAACAGTCACTATCCATCTGTATTTAAAGACATACCAGCCACTATCCATCTGTATTGAAAGAGCTACCAGCCACTATCCATCTTTATTAAAAGACCTGCCAGTCATATCCATCTGTACTAAAAGACCTACCAGTCACTATCCATCTATAATAAAAGACCTACCAGTTACCATCCATCTATATTAAAAGACCTACCAATTACCATCCATCTCTATAAAAGACCTACCAGCCACTATCCACATATAATGAAAGACCTACCAGTCACTATCCATCTGTATTAAAAGACCTACCAGTCACTATCCATCTATAATAAAAGACCTACCAGTAACCATCCATCTATATTAAAAGACC
>NW_013848018.1:0-374 GCF_000517525.1 Limulus polyphemus
CATATTTTAAACATAAATTTAATATTCACCATACTTTAACTAGAGTCACTGAATTCAAAAGTCAGTAAATAATCAACATGTGAAATGTATGAAATTTCATTATTCAATACAACGAATTATATATACATGTACTCAAATGGTGACGGAGTTAGCTGTTTCTAGTTAGTGTTGATAAGATTGGTTACAAGTTAAGAAATATCCTAATTTTAATATCTCTCTTCAACAAATAGTCTAAAGTTCAGATAAATCTGGGTCACTTTTCAAATATAAATACCCTGTCCCTTTCATCACTAATAATCAAACTGATGTAGTTTTACTACATGGAAGAAAGAATGATGAACCAGCCTTTAAACGTTAAGTATATCATTACATAT
>NW_013848019.1:0-374 GCF_000517525.1 Limulus polyphemus
TTGAACGAAGTTATTTCCTCCTCTATGGATTATTTGGTTTAAAGGAAATTACTCATCTGTGGACAACTTGAAGTGAATTAACGGTAGTTACGGACTTTTCTGTAAACTATATATGTGAGTTCAGATCACGGAAGTTACTTATTTCCTTTGTGAACTCCGTATCGTGGTGAGTTACGGAAGTTACTTATTTCCTTTGTGAACTCCGTATCGGGGTGAGTTACGGAAGTTACTTTCACAATCTTGGTTATAACTGTAAAACGAGCCAAAGTACGCTCATTAAAACGAACAACCTTCTCACCATTATTGATTGGTGTTAAACCAAATTACGCTCATTAAAACGAACAACCTTCTCACCATTATTGATTGGAGTTAAA
>NW_013848020.1:0-374 GCF_000517525.1 Limulus polyphemus
AAGATTTTCTCGCTTAGATTCTCGGTTTGGATTTCTACTAGATGTGCAAAATATTGTTTCTGGAGATTTCGAAGATGGAAAATTGCAAGAAAAATGTTCTGACTTAGCAAAGAGCTATCCGGGTGATAACGATGGACCAGAATTGTACAGAGAAATTAAAGACTGTAAAACGTTGATAAGTAAAAGAACACAAACCGATTTTCCTGAACCAATGGTTGCAACTGATTTTTCTAACATTTATAATTTCATATGGTGAAGATGTTTTCCCAAATTTAAGAATTGCATTGCAACAATTGGGGTTTCTATTGCTAGTTGTGAAAGGTCCTTCAGCAAGCTGAAATTAATTCTTACATACTTGAGAACCTCAATGACTC
>NW_013848021.1:0-646 GCF_000517525.1 Limulus polyphemus
AATTCCTGTATCTTCTTATTGACAGGACTCAGTATTGTTAAATCTTGTGTCTTCTTATTGACAGTACACAGTATTGATAAATCCTGTATCTTCTTATTGACAGGACACAGTATTGATAAATCCTGTATCTTCTTATTGACAGGACTCAGTGTTGTTAAATCATGTGTCTTTTTATTGACAGTACACAGTATTGTTAAATATTTTGGCTTGTTATTGATAGTACACAGTATCGTTAAATCTTGTGTCTTCTTATTGACAGTACACATTATTGATAAATCCTTTTTCTTCTCAATCACAGGACACAGTATTGTTAAATTATGTTTCTTCTTATTGACAGTACACAGTATTGATAAATCCTGTATCTTCTTATTGAAATTTATCAATACTGTGTCCTCCTGTATCTTCTTATTGACAGGACACAGTATTGTTAAATCTTGTGGCTTTTATTGATAGTACACAGTATCGTTAAATCTTGTGCCTTCTTATTGACAGTACACAGTATTGATAAATCTTATGCCTTCTTATTGACAGTACACAGTATTGATAAATCCTTTATCTTCTTATTGACAGGATACAATATTGTTAAATAGTGTGTCTTCTTATTGACAGTACACAGTACTGATGAATTCTTTATCTTCTTATTGAC
>NW_013848022.1:0-374 GCF_000517525.1 Limulus polyphemus
GACATAATCCAGTTCACACCATAACATGTGTTGTTAAGAGCTTTACTAACATAATCCTTACCCTAATTCTGATGTGACATAATACAGTTCACACCATAACATGTGTTGTTAAGAGCTTTACTAACATAATCCTTATCCTAATTCTGATGTAACATAATCCAGTTCACACCATAACATGTGATGTTGAGAGCTTTACTAACATAATCCTTATCCTAATTCTGATGTAACATAATCCAGTTCACACCATAACATGTGTTGTTAAGAGCTTTACTAACATAATCCTTACCCTAGTCCTGATGTGACATAATCCAGTTCACACCATAACATGTGTTGTTAAGAGTTTTACAAACATAATCCTTACCCTAATTCTGATG
>NW_013848023.1:0-415 GCF_000517525.1 Limulus polyphemus
TACACGTGGTCTTTATGACCTTATGAGATATTGTACTATGACATGCTGTTGTAATTATAACTGTATTTTATATAACAAGTGAATAAACGGGGTCTTTATGACCTAAAGGATGTATTAAAGTTTGGCATGCTGTTGTAATTATAACTGTATTTTATATAACAAGTGAATACACGGGGTCTTTATGACCTAAAGGACGTATTAAAGTTTGGCATGCTGTTGTAATTATAACTGTATTTTATATAACAAGTGAATACATGGAGTCTATATTATCTTATTGTGTATTGTACAATGACATGCTGTTGTAATTATAACTGTATTTTATATAACAAGTGAATACACGGGGTCTTTATGACCTAAAGGATGTATTAAAGTTTGGCATGCTGTTGTAATTATAACAGTATTTTATATAACAAGC
>NW_013848024.1:0-373 GCF_000517525.1 Limulus polyphemus
CAAAAATGTCTTATAGTGGTTATTATATATAACAACCTTTAATCTTACGTGGTAAAGATCATACTGGTTATTTTATACAATAACCCTAAATCTCATGTGGTAAAGATCATATTGGTTATTTTATATATTAACCCTTAATCTTGGGTGGTAAAGCTCACACTGGTATTTTAGTTATTTTATACAAGAACCCTTAATCTCACGTGGTGAAATTCATACTGGTTATTTTATACAATAACCCTTAATCTCATGTGGTAAAGATCATACTGGTTATTTTATACAATAACCCTTAATCTCATGTGGTAAAGATCATACTGGTTATTTTATATAACAATCCTTAATCTCGTCTGGTAAAGATCATACTGGTTATTTTATA
>NW_013848025.1:0-373 GCF_000517525.1 Limulus polyphemus
AGACAGGCATAATCTTCTGTTTGTTTGTTGTTTCACAGTTCTTCTTAGTTTGTTCTTTAAGGATTCTAAACCAGAATTGAATGAAAAGTCTTCTGGAGTAGTGACTTGGAAAAACAAAAGACAGAAGATATCAAAATCGATTTAAAATACGTCATCAACTGTTAAATTATGAGAAATAGTACAGGAAGCACTTTCAATTATGGGGAATATATTTTCTAAATTTTTTATCTCGAATGGATTATTGGTTTCTAAGCTTCCAATATCGTAACTGATTTCTCTCTTTCTGAATACACTCATCCAAAACAGCCTTATATTACTTGAAATATATTTAAATATATTAACGTCTTGTGTTTAACTAGCGGTTTCCTCACAG
>NW_013848026.1:0-374 GCF_000517525.1 Limulus polyphemus
GTGGCTATGTTGTGTAACTAATACACTGTGGCTATGGTTTGTAACTAATACACTGTGGCCATGGTGTTTAACTAATACACTGTGGTTATGGCGTGTAACTAATACATTGTGGCTATGGTTTGTAACTAATACACTGTGGCTATGGCGTGTAACTAATACATTGTGGCTATGTTGTGTAACTAATACACTGTGGCCATGGTGTGTAACTACTCACTGTGGCTATGGCGTGTAACTAATACATTGTGGCTATGTTGTGTAACTAATACACTGGGGCCATGGTGTGTAACTACTCACTGTGGCTATGGCGTGTAACTAATACATTGTGGCTATGTTGTGTAACTAATACACTGTGGCTATGTTGTGTAACTAATACA
>NW_013848027.1:0-428 GCF_000517525.1 Limulus polyphemus
CTTTACAGGAGAGTGACATATGACAAGTGAAGTTTATGTAACTTTAAAGTAGAGTTACATGTGAAGAGTTAGGTTTATGTAAGTTTACAGGAGAATGAAAAGTGACAAGTCAAGTTTAAGTAACTTTACAGGAGAATGACAAGTGACAAGTCAAGTTTAAGTAACTTTACAGGAGAATGACATGTTGCAAGTTAAGTTTGTGTAACTTTACAAGAGAGTTACGTATAACAAGTCAAGTTTATGTAACTTTACAGGAGAATGACATGTTACAAGTGAAGTTTAAGTAACTTTACAGGAGAATGACATGTGACAAATTAGGTTTATGTAAGTTTACAGGAGAATGACAAGTGACAAGTCAAGTTTAAGTAACTGTTGTAAATTTACTTAAACTTGACTTGTCACTTGTCATTCTCCTGTGGGAGAATGAC
>NW_013848028.1:0-373 GCF_000517525.1 Limulus polyphemus
TTGCAACTTTTTTACAATATGCTACCAAGCTTCGATCCTTACCACGGCATCCCACCTGGGATTGTGTCTTTCTTCTTTTATTGTGCCATGCTCTTTCGGAACAGATGGTCTGCTATTTCTTCCTTTGGCCTTCGTATCCAGACACAACTGGTTGAATTAGGTCTGGCATTGGATGACATTGCTGTCCTCAATGATCAGCCCGTTCCACCATGGCTTATTAACATTCCTTTCTGTGACCTTTCCTTGAGTCATCTGAGGAAAGCGGGTACACCCAATTGGAAGTACCGTCTTCTTTTTTGCTGAACATCTTTCAAGCCATTCTTCTCTTCCTATTTACACAGATGGTTCGAAATGGGGTGACTCTGTAGGTTCT
>NW_013848029.1:0-374 GCF_000517525.1 Limulus polyphemus
ATACATTTGCTGTTATGTTAAACTTATATTAAAGTTTTCTTCATTACCCATTCAAGCCGTCTCCAACCATTATTAGTCTCAAAGTGGGTTCCTCGTCATGGAATGTAGTAAGTATGATACAGTCCTGAAGTCTCGCCTAATAACAGTCAAATACTTATAAAGTTAAAAGATAGGAACTAGTAGGTAATGCTAATGAATTAAACTTTACACCGCTAAATACGAAACACCCACCCACATCTGTGACAGATGTGTCAAAGAATTTCGTCACTGAAACACACAGAAAACCCATGCTTAGTCTAAGCCAGGGGTCACCAAACTACGGCCTGCGAGGTCAGTTCATCCGGTCCGCCGCTGCACTGTGCCACAAATGAGCT
>NW_013848030.1:0-373 GCF_000517525.1 Limulus polyphemus
AGGTTATGATGATGATAGTATCTGTGTAGACCGCAC
The DNA here is from genome assembly GCF_000517525.1 of Limulus polyphemus. Taxonomy (NCBI): domain Eukaryota; kingdom Metazoa; phylum Arthropoda; class Merostomata; order Xiphosura; family Limulidae; genus Limulus; species Limulus polyphemus. The sequence goes on from NW_013848030.1 coordinate 37, forward strand.
GCTCTAGTAACACCGTTTTTTGCTTCGAGCGCCCCCTACAACCTACATCTCAAATTCTCGGCAAGTTTCCACTACCGCCCAAATGAATTTTCTATATTACCGTCTGCAAACTACAGGGTGTCCAAGAAGTCTGGAATCAATGTGAACATATTTTATTTAAAGACATAGTTACAATATCTGTTCAAAATGGCCACCGCCAAGTTCAAAACATGTTTGTCAACCATACAGCATGATTGAGGTATTGGATTTCTTTCCGAATGTTTGTAATTGAACTCCACAGCTTTTTCAATCTCTCTCTCTGTGTCCATCTTTGACGTCCACACAACAGGATAATTTC
>NW_013848031.1:0-372 GCF_000517525.1 Limulus polyphemus
AACTACATAGAAAAAAGGAAAAAAATCCAGTTTCTTTTTTTTAATGTTCTGACTAATCTACCAAAAGCAATTCAAACAATCTCAATACATCGATACGATTGTATCGACACATCGTCCGATACGATTTATGTATCGTCACGAAATCTGGCAAGCTTTCAGTAAACATTATAAGTCTTTTGTACAAAAAAAATCAAAATTTCTAATAAAGTGTCTTTGCTAAAAATGAATGATTCAATAAAGGAAGATCAGTATTGAATACTACACGTTGTCTTCATTTCTTTTATCAAAAATATTACATGCAGAGTAATAAAACAAATTAACAATAACAAAATAGATAGACAAACATTAACTTTTTTATTTTACTTCTCTTGC
>NW_013848032.1:0-374 GCF_000517525.1 Limulus polyphemus
AAAGTTCGGGAACATTTTTAATATGTTTTAATTAGAGATATTATGATAATTATGGTTAAATATTTGACAGAAGGTATTTCATTCAAAGAGAACTACACAAAAGATTTTGTTTACAGTTAGCATTTATTGCTAATCATCAGATGGGCGATGTTTCAGTACGTTTGGTATAGCGTCAAGGTGAACAGACTTCTAGAACTTAACTAATACATTATTAATACCAGTGCAATATAAAAAAATACTTAATTCCGTATTCGTCGTATCAAATTTCTGCCCCCCCCCCATTCTTATAACTCCAAAACAAAATATAGTTGTTATCTACAAGCCCCTCAGTGGCACAGCGGTATATCTGCGGACTTACAACGCTAGAAACCGGG
>NW_013848033.1:0-1376 GCF_000517525.1 Limulus polyphemus
TACTAGATTTTGTCGACGTTCATAACTGTCTTTTTAGGCGAAATCAAGTAGAAGAAAAACTAAAAACCCGTTTTCAAAGGCAACAAAATCTAGTGGAAAACGGACTAAAAGGACCCTTATAAATGTCAAAAAAATCTAGTGGAAAGAGGACTAAAAGACCGTTATAACAGTCGACAAAATATAGTGGTAGAAGGACAAAAAAGATCGTTATGAAATTTTACAAAATCTTGCGAAGTCAGGACTAGAAATACCGTTATCAATATCGACAAAATATAGTTTAAAAAGGATTAAAAAGAACCATTATAAAAGTTATTAAATATAGTATAAGAAAGGCTCAAATAACCGTTATCAAAGTCGAAAACATCCAGTCTATGAAGGTCGACGTTCATAACTCTCGTTTTAGGCCTTCATAGACTAAAATTTTACAAAATCTTGCGAAGTCTGGACTAGAAATACCGTTATCAATATCGACAAAATATAGTTTAAAAAGGATTAAAAAGACCATTATAAAAGTTATTAAATATAGTATAAGAAATGCTCAAATAACCGTTATCAAAGTCGAAAACATCCAGTCTATGAAGGCCTAAAAAGACAGTTATGAACGTCGACAAAATGTAGTAAAAGAAAAACTAAAAACCCGTTATCAAAGTCATGAAAATCAAGTGGAAAAAGGGCAAAAAATACCGTTATCAAAGTCAAAAATCCATAACGGTCTTTTTTGTCCTTCTACCACTATATTTTGTCGACTGTTATAACGGTCTTTTAGTCCTCTTTCCACTAGATTTTTCGACATTTATAACGGTCCTTTTAGTCTGTTTTCAACTAGATTTTGTTGATTTTGAAAATCAGTTTTTAGTTTTCCTTCTACTAGATTTTGTCGACGTTCATAACTCTCGTTCTAGGCCTTCATAGACTAGATTTTCGAATCTGATAACGGTATTTTTGCCCTTTTTCCACTTGATTTTCATGACTTTGATAACGGGTTTTTAGTTTTTCTTCTACTAGATTTTGTCGACGTTCATAACTGTCTCTTTAGGCCTTCATAGACTGGATGTTTTCGACTTTGATAACGGTTATTTGAGCCTTTCTTATACTATATTTAATAACTTTTATAATGGTCTTTTTAATCCTTTTTAAACTATATTTTGTCGACTGTTATAACGATCTTTTAGTCCTCTTTCCACTAGATTTTTTTGACATTTATAAGGGTCCTTTTAGTCCGTTTTCCACTAGATTTTGTTGACTTTTAAAACGGATTTTTTGTTTTACTTCTACTAGATTTTGTCGACGTTCATAACTGTCTTTTTAGGCCTTCATATACTGGATTTTCGACTCTGATAACGGTATTTTTAGCCCTTTTTCCACTTGATTTTTTT
>NW_013848034.1:0-375 GCF_000517525.1 Limulus polyphemus
GTGTTTACAATAAAATTCAAGCTGTGTCATTCACCTTGAATACTCAGCTCCACAGCTGATTACATAAGACATCAATGGCACCAATGTGTTTACTATAAAATTCAAGCTGTGTCATTCACCTTGGATATTCAGTTCCACGGCTGATTACATATGACGTTAATGGCACCAATGTGTTGACTACACAACTTAGTTCTGTCATTCAACTTAAATACTAAGCTCCATGGCTGATTACATATGACATTAATATTAATATGCAAATATTCATCATGCGACAATCAACAACATGATGTTGATGGCACCAATGTGTTAACTACACAGCTTAGTTCTGTCATTCACTTTGAATACTCAGCTCCACAGCTGATTACATACGACATT
>NW_013848035.1:0-365 GCF_000517525.1 Limulus polyphemus
CACTACTTGGGCTACTCTATAATCAACTAAAAGGGAAGACAGCTAGTCGACACTACTACTTGGGCTACTCTATAATCAACTAGAAGGGGAGACAGCTAGTCTACACCACTACTTGGGCTACTCTATAATCAACTAAAAGGGAAGACAGCTAGTCAACACCACTACTTGGGCTACTCTATAATCAACTAAAAGGGAAGACAGCTAGTCAACACCACTACTTGGGCTACTCTATAATCAACTAAAAGGAAAGACAGCTAGTCAACACCACTACTTGGGCTACTCTATAATCAACTAGAAGGAAGACAGCTAGTCGACACCACTACTTGGGTTACTCTATAATCAACTAAAAGAGACAGCTAGTCAAC
>NW_013848036.1:0-374 GCF_000517525.1 Limulus polyphemus
CCTTTATGGTATAATGTCTCAATTTTGAGTTTTCTGAAGAAATAAGCATTATCCGATATTTTTCTATAGATTTTGCTTCAATAAAGCTCTTTTTTTCCACTTTCCAAAAAAATCATATTTTCACCGAAAACAAAAGGCTATAGCCCATGTTCTTACCCAAATTTTGAAGAAAATAGTTTTTCCTCATATTTCAATACAAAGATGCCCTTGATGTAAGACTTTCAAAATTTATATCCTTTCATCAAAATATCCAATAGTTATTTTATAATCTGTAATCAAAATATCGGTTAGTTTCGATTCTACTGTTTTTGTTTTCAGTTATATTGTATACGAAGAATAACTTTAAAATAAGATTATTCAAACAAAATCCAAAC
>NW_013848037.1:0-374 GCF_000517525.1 Limulus polyphemus
TTGATATCGGGAGATCCTGGTCGTGTGTCGGAAAACAGGACTCCATATCGAGAAACCCCCACAAAGATCGGGAAAATTGTCAGGCCTGCATTTTAAAACTACAAATAAATGACCTTATAACACCAAATTGTTGTTTTTCTTTAATTAGACAACGTTTCGCTTTACAGCTTCTTCAGGAGCGTCAGTTACGGTTTGTGCTATACTTTTAGTGGAACGCTCCAGAAGAAGCTGTGAAGCGAAACGTTGAGAGGTTAATTAAAAAAAACAATTTGGTGTTATATGCCGTTTATTTCAAGTATTAAGATGTTTTTTACGTTAGAACTAGAAGTCTATAATACTAGCAGTATAGGCCAATTGTTTGTCTAATACATAAA
>NW_013848038.1:0-673 GCF_000517525.1 Limulus polyphemus
ACTATGGTGGTTACAAATTCGGTAACTACAGTTACACCTAGGTGTTCGTGGAGTTTTTGTACCAAATAACGCTAAAGATGAGTGTGGTGGTTACAAATTCGGTAACTAGAGTTACACCTAGGTGTTCGTGGAGTTGTTGTACCAAGTAAGGCTAAAGATGAGTATGGTGGTTATTAGGTGTAACTCAAATTACCGAATTTATAACCACCATACTCATCTTTAGCCGTAACTCTAATTACCGAATTTATAACCACCATACTCATCTTTAGCCTTACTTGGTACAACTACTCCATGAACACCACCTAAGTGTTCATGGAGCAGTTGTACCAAGTAAGGCTAAAGATGAGTATGGTGGTTACAAATTTGGTAACTAGAGTTACACCTAGGTGTTCATAGAGTAGTTGTACCAAGTAAGGCTAAAGATGTATATGGTGGTTATAAATTCGGTAACTAGAGTTACACCTAAGTGTTCATAGAGTAGTTGTACCAAGTAAGGCTAAAGATGAATTTGGTGGTTATAAATTCGGTAACAAGAGTGACACCTAATTGTTCATGGAGTAGTTGTACCAAGTAAGGCTAAAGAAGAGTATGTTGGTTATAAATTCAGTAGCTAGAATTACACCTAGGTGTTCATGAAGTAGTTGTACTAAGTATTGCTAAAGATGAGTATGGT
>NW_013848039.1:0-374 GCF_000517525.1 Limulus polyphemus
CGCGAGAGGAAGGTGATGCGTGTGTATAGATAGTGAGTAATTGAACTGCAGTCAGAGAGCAGAGAGACGTTACAGAGTTTGTTTAGCGCGATTGTTGAAGTTGAGTGTATCGGTAAAGTTATATTCGGGAAGAATAAACCAGTTTTATTAAGAAAGGACTTGTGTCGCTTAAGTTTCGTTGGAACGAAGTTACGGAAAATCAATTAACAAGCGGAGACGTAACAAATTGGTGTCAGAAAGTGGGATAAAAAAATGGAAACGAGAAGCGGCAAATCAAACTACAGCATAGCAGACTTGATGGCTGCAATACAAGAGCAGCAAAAGAGACAAGAAGAACGAGAAATTAAACAAGAAGAGAAATTACGGCAGTTGTT
>NW_013848040.1:0-401 GCF_000517525.1 Limulus polyphemus
GAATAACACAAGACGTGTTATTGATCACCTGAGTGATAATGAATAACATACGAAGGGTTATTGATTACCTAAGTGATAATGAATAACACAAGAAGTGTTATTGATCACCTGAGTGATAATGAATAACATACGAAGTGTTATTGATTACCTGAGTGATAATGAATAACACAAGACATGTTATTGATTACCTGAGTGATAATGAATAACATAAGAAGGGTTATTGATTACCTGAGTGATAATGAATAACATACGAAGTGTTATTGATTACCTGAGTGATAATGAATAACACAAGACGTGTTATTGATTACCTGAGTGATAATGAATAACACAAGACGTGTTATTGATCACCTGAGTGATAATGAATAACATACAAAGGTGTTATTGATCACCTGAGTGATAAT
>NW_013848041.1:0-374 GCF_000517525.1 Limulus polyphemus
GAGTGGTGCCTTTACTTACGGTGCCTACTGTTGGCTTGACTCAATTATCTATCTCTGCAATCTATCTGCCTATCTCGTTGGTTTTCTTTGCCAGGTTTATATACTAAAAAAGAGGGCGTCTAGCAAACACTCGATAATTCTAGAAACTCCAGTGTGCATGCTCCCAGCATCACGCGACTTCCCCTGTCGTATGTATGTTTCGTTTCACGAATGTTCGTCATGTGCCGTTTTCGTATAGTGATCACAATATTGTTGAATGCATAACGAGTTTCTCCCATGCCCCGCAAGGGCCGGGTGTGTAGCTGTTTAATAACAAACTTTTAGAGAATGTGAAATATGTTAGAGATATTGAATTATTGATTGACAGAAGTAGA
>NW_013848042.1:0-373 GCF_000517525.1 Limulus polyphemus
ACATCATGGCTGTAATGTACTGTGTATAAAATATAATACATTATGGCTGTAATGGATTATGTGTGTAAAATATAATACATCATAGCTGTAATGGATTATGTGTATACAATATAATACATCATGTCTGTAATGTACTGCGTGTGTAAAATATAATACATAATGGCTGTAATGTACTGTGTATAAAATATAATACATCATGGCTGTAATGGATTATGTGTATAAAATATAATACATCATGCCTGTAATGGAATGTGTGTATAAAATATAATACACCATGGCTATAATGGATTATGTGTATAAAATATAATACATCATGCCTGTAATGGACTGTGTGTGTAAAATATAATACATCATGGTTGTAATGGATTATGTG
>NW_013848043.1:0-374 GCF_000517525.1 Limulus polyphemus
ATCTGCCGCTAGATCCCACGAAATACATTTGACACGTTCTTAGGCTTAACAAAAGGCATTTCGTTCACAAACTACCACTGTAAACATGTAACGTTAAAAGTGATTATAGATCAGTTTATGCCTTACATTCAGCGTCGAAATAACGTAGAATGAGAAAAGGGAAGTTATCTGAAGATTTGTTCAAACGCAGACGTCCCATGCACGTGAATGTCCCGATTTATAGTAGTCAGCACTGGAGAATTTCTAAAAAAAAACTTTTAAACCTTTTACATTTATTACAGCTTACGAAGAAACAAACTCGCATGCCTAGAAATCGTAAATTGACTTTCAGTTTTACTAGAGCAAAAGGAACGCGAATTTTTAATCCCTTCGTG
>NW_013848044.1:0-797 GCF_000517525.1 Limulus polyphemus
CAGTACACAGCATCGTTAAATCTTGTGTCTTTTTATTGATAGTACACACTATTGTTAAATCTTGTGTCTTCCTATTGACAGTACACAGTTTGTTAAATCTTGTGTCTTCTTATTGACACTACACAGTATCGTTAAATCTTGTGTCTTCTTATTGACAGTACAGAGTATCGTTAAATTTTGTGTCTTATTATTGACAGTACACAGTATCGTTAAATCTTGTGTCTTCTTATTGACAGTACACAGTATCGTTAAATATTGTGTCTTCTTACTGACAGTACACAGTATCGTTAAATCTTGTGTCTTCTTATTGACAGTACACAGTATCGTTAAATCTTGTGTCTTTTAATTGACAGTACACAGTATCGTTAAATCTTTCAATAAGAAGACACAAGATTTAACAATACTGTGTACTGTCAATAAGAAGACACAAGAGTTAACGATACTGTTTTTGTGTCTTCTTATTGACAGTACACAGTATCGTTAAATCTTGTGTCTTCTTATTGATAGTACACAGTATTGTTAAATCTTGTGTCTTCTTACTGACAGTACACAGTATCGTTAAATCTTGTGTCTTCTTATTGACAGTACACAGTATCGTTAAATCTTGTGTCTTCTTATTGACAGTACACAGTATCGTTAAATCTTGTGTCTTCTTATTGACAGTACACAGCATCGTTAAATCTTGTGTCTTTTTATTGATAGTACACAGTATTGTTAAATCTTGTGTCTTCCTATTGACAGTACACAGTTTTGTTAAATCTTGTGTCTTCTTATTGACTGTACACAGTATCGTTAAA
>NW_013848045.1:0-854 GCF_000517525.1 Limulus polyphemus
CCAAACTTTAGAAATAAATCATACTTAAGTAAAAAAATAAACCAATCTTTAGAAATAAACCATACTTAAGTAAAAAAAATAAACCATACTTAAGTAAAAAAAATAAACCAAACTTTAGAAATAAATCATACTTAAGTAAAAAAAATAAACCAATCTTTAGAAATAAACCATACGTAAGTAAAAAAATAAACCAAACTTTAGAAATAAACCATACGTAAGTAAAAAAATAAACCAAACTTTAGAAATACACCACACTTAAGTAAAAAAATAAACCAATCTTTCGAAATACACCATACTTAGGTAAGAAAATAAACCAGTCTTTAGAAATAAACCATACTTAAGTAAAAAATAAACCAATCTTTAGAAATAAACCATACTTAAGTAAAAAAATAAACCATTCTTAAGAAGAAATAAACCATATTTAAATAAAAATCAAAACAAACTCAAGTAGAAATAAACCATACTTAAGTAAAAGAATAAATCCAACTTTAGAAATAAACCATACGTAAGTAAAAAAATAAACAATATATTAGAAATAAACCATACGTAAGTAAAAAAATAAACAATATATTAGAACTAAACCATACTAAAGTAAAAAATAAACCAATCTTTAGAAATACACCATACTTAAGTAAAAAAATAAACCAATCTTTAGAAATAAACCATACTTAAGTAAAAAAATAAACCATACTTTAGAAATAAACCATACTTAAGTAAAAAAATGAAACCCAACTTTAGAAATAAACCATACTAAGTAAAAAAATAAACCCAACTTTAGAAATAAACTATATTTAAGTAAAAAATAAATAAACCATACTTAAGTAAAAGAATAAACCCAACTTTAGAAATAAACC
>NW_013848046.1:0-374 GCF_000517525.1 Limulus polyphemus
TAAAGTGAGAGAATAAGAATCCAGTCACAACTAGGACTGTTTAATTATACAAATCTACAAAGTAAGATAATAAGAATCTAGTCACAACTAGGACTGTTTAATTATACAAATCTATAACGTGAGAGAATAAGAATCCAGTCACAACTAGGACTGTTTAATTATACAAATCTATAAAGTGAGAGAATAAGAATCCAGTCACAATTAGGACTGTTTAATTATACAAATCTACAAAGTGAGAGAATAAGAATCTAGTCACAACTAGGACTGTTTAATTATACAAATCTATAACGCGAGAGAATAAGAATCCAGTCACAACTAGGACTGTTTAATTATACAAATCTACAAAGTGAGAGAATAAGAATCTAGTCACAACT
>NW_013848047.1:0-374 GCF_000517525.1 Limulus polyphemus
TGAGAGAAGTTTCGTCCTTCCAGTGGTGCTTCAAACAATGATAGCTTTTTACGAAATCGTTTGATGATTATGTAGAGATAACAGATAAGGTTATCCTTTCCCCGAAGTTTCAAGTTCAATTCATTCATGTGGGATGTGATATCAACCAAAAATGACAAATTTGACAGCCAGGTAGGATCTGACAGAAGTGGATCAGCTCTATCCTTTTCCATGAGAAAAATATCTATTTCTCTTCGGAGCTTATAAAAACGAAACAGGACTTTACCGCAGCTGAGCCACCTCACTGCCGTCACAGAGTTCAGAATCAATTTCTTCAAGAAAAGCCTGGAACTGGCGGTGATTAAGTGCATGATCCCGAATGAAGTTCACAGCAG
>NW_013848048.1:0-644 GCF_000517525.1 Limulus polyphemus
GGGCCGAGATGTGAGAAGCTGCTAGGGCTTCTGTTTCTTCTTCGACCTCAGGGGCAGTTTCCACGACACCAAACACCTCCGTCGTTGCCGTGACCTCGTTGTCGCACTCAACAAAATCTGCCCATTTGAGAAAAGTAAAATCATAATGTTTGTTGATAACCGTGCTGCTCATCCTGCTATGACTTTGTCCAATGTAAAACTTGTATTTTTGCCCTCAAACACAACAGCTCGTCTCCAGCCCTGTGATGGTGGAATCATCAAAGCCGTCAAATCCAACTACAGGAAAAAACTTCTTCGCCACATCCTCCTTAAGATGGATGAGGCTAGCACTGCTGCTGATCTGGCTGGCAAGGTTACAGTGCTGGATGCCATATCTTGGCTGAAGTATGCCTGGGACTGTGTGCAGGCTGAAACCATTCAGAAGTGCTTTGCCACAGCTCCCACGGCCTCTGCTGATGCCACAGAGACGGCTCCAGCCGACCTGCTTCAGGGGTCATCGTCATTTTGTTGTTCAGTTTTTGGAGCCAGTCTTTGAAAATTGTGGATGTCATCCAGGCACGTTTGTTGCATTTGGTAGGTGACAGGCAGCGAAGACGTCGAATAGCCACGGAAACATCGAGGATTGGCAGCACGACCGATGACGA
>NW_013848049.1:0-422 GCF_000517525.1 Limulus polyphemus
CACACAATTTACCAATACTGTGTACTATCAATAAAAAGACACAATATTTAACGATACTGTGTACTGTCAATAAGAAGACACAAGATTTAATGATACTGTTTACTGTCAATAAGAAAACACAATATTTAACAATAATGTGTCCTGTCAATAAAAAGACATAAGATTTAACAATACTGTGTACTGTCAATAGGAAGAAACAATATTCAACGATAATGTGTACTGTCAGTAAGAAAATACAAGATTTAACAATAATGTGTACTGTCAATAAGAAGACACAATATTCAACGATAATGTGTACTGTCAGTAAGACAACACAAGATTTAACGATACTGTGTACTGTCAATAAGAAGACACAAGATTTAACGATACTGTCTACTGTCAATAAGATTAAAAAAGATTTAACTATTAATGTGTCCTGTCAA
>NW_013848050.1:0-374 GCF_000517525.1 Limulus polyphemus
TTACAAACCAATATATCACTCTATGTTAACAGAAGTTAAGAAACTTATCCGTACTTACAAACTAATATATCACTCTATGTTAACAGAAGTTAAGAAACTTATACGTACTTACAAACTAAAATATCACTCTATGTTAGCAGAAGTTAAGAAACTTATCCGTACTTACAAACTAATATATCACTCTATGTTAGCAGAAGTTAAGAAACTTATCCGTACTTACAAACTAATATATCACTCTATGTTAACAGAAGTTAAGAAACTTATACGTACTTACAAACTAATATATTACTCTATGTTAACAGAAGTTAAGAAACTTATCCGTACTTACAAACCAATATATCACTTTATGTTAACAGAAGTTAAGAAACTTATAC
>NW_013848051.1:0-1285 GCF_000517525.1 Limulus polyphemus
ATCCTGAATGTTAATCACTATTGCGAAATATGCAAAGGATGCCAACACCTGAAACTTAACAGACAAAGTCTACACGTAAAGGTTAAATAATAGTTATGTAATATGCAAAAGAACCTAGGGTTAGACCGTTAGATAATAGGCGTGGCTGTCGTAAGTAGAGGAGGCAATGACGTCATAGTTCCATAAAGTGGCACCAGTGGGCGAGTTTGTGGGTGACATCGCTAGTAAATCATCAGATGATATCTTTACATATAATTACGTCATCAACAGTGTAGTTTTCACTTGTATATGTAATTATATATATAATAAAAGTTGTTTAATAGTTTACTTGGTAAACAGATATTTCAACAAGACAATTAATATAGCTGATCGTATTTTCATTTAAAGATTAATTTCTATGTGTCATAAAAGTTTTGAATACTTTACAAGTAAGACTATTATTCTAACGTAGGGAAGGCAGCTAGCCAAAACTACCTTAATGCGGGTTTGGACAAAGTATCAGTTATGTTATTATCTACCGCTGTGCCACTGGGGGGGGCAACTAGGTAACTCCGCATACAAACGCTAGAATCCGGGTTTCGATACCCGTGGTGGGCAGAGCACAGATAGCCCATTGTGTAGCTTTGTGCTTAATTACAAACAAACAAACAAATCCCTCTAGTTTACAATTGCTATATATATATACGAGACTAACACTATATCTAGTAATCTCCCGACAATTCACGAAACTCGTTCTCTCGAATTAGCGTGACACTAGTCACGTGACCTCGCTGACGCAACACTGCCCCCTCCTTAGTATTGTTCGTCCCGAACAATAGCCACATACAATAAATCAATAACAATTAACAATAACTTAATTAAATGTACAGAATTACAATCAAAAAATTACAATTCAATAAAGTCTCTTAATTTTACGGGACGACGGAAGAAGATAACTGGTCTCCATCTCGTTGGCTTCTGCTTCATGTGGGGTTCATCTGCTTCATCAATAAATGTCCTATCATCGGTAACAGTCACATCAGTGGTAGTATCTTCATCAAGAGCTTCATCGTTTCCCTTTTCAAAACTGAGTAGTTCTTCTTCGACGTTGGCTTTTTCAGGTGACACCTCTTCAGCCGTGACTTTCTGGATAAAATGTGGTCGGCGAGGTAAGCCAAAAGTGGTGCATGCCAACAGGCTTTGGCGTTATCACGGTCCAGGACATTTCAGTTGGAACGAAGTGAACATCCAGAAAGTCACATCTGAGAGACGATCCACTATATCATATGGGCCTTCCCATAGAGAA
>NW_013848052.1:0-374 GCF_000517525.1 Limulus polyphemus
CCAGTAGTGGTTGGTGCTGAGAGACGCCCACCAACCTCCATCGTGAAAGTCCTAACAGCTAAGTGTAAAATGACAAGCACACATAGTATCTACGTGACAGGGAAGCTGGATGGCCAAAGGTGCAATTTGTCATGGATTCTGCATCTCAGCAAACCCTTGTGAGCATCAAGGTGTTAGATAATGAAGGAGTACCAGAAGCCGTACAGAAGCTCTGTGGTGTGACAGGACATTCTGTAAGGTTGTGGGGACCAGTGTGGGTAACTATCGAGCTCATGAGCATAAAGGACAGACACAAAGTATAATTGGCTGACATTGAAGATCAATGCATATTAGGATTGGACTATATACTACCGAGGAAGTGTGTAGTTAACTTC
>NW_013848053.1:0-860 GCF_000517525.1 Limulus polyphemus
ACGCAAGTATGCAACGAACGTTACTGGAAATTTTTTGGACGGATCTTCTCTTCCATTTGGAACGTTTTGCGTTTTGTACCAGTACTTCGTTCCATTTGGACGGATCTTCTCGAAATTCTTTCAAGATCGTTCGTTGCATACTTGCGTATTTAAAAGGAGTTATGGAACCACCAAATTTGGTATGTAGGTACACTTTAACGTTGCGTAGTAATATGCAGAGTTTTACCTTAATACTGTTTGTTTTCTATTTACCAGAAAGTCCTAAATTGATTATTCTTCTTTTGGTTACTGATTGGTTTTCGATTTCTTGTTACCAGAGGGTCCTAAATTGATGATTCTTCACCAAATTTGTTATGTAGGTACACTTTAACGTTGCGTAGTAATATATTGAGTTTTACCTTCCTACTGTTTGTTTTAAAGGAGTTATGGAACGTTTTGCGTTTTGTACCAGTACGTCGTTTCATTTGGACGGATCATCTCCAAATTTTTTATGAACGTTCGTTGCATACTTGCGTATTTACCTGCAAAATTCTAGACTTCTATTATCATTTTTGCGATATTTGTGGTCGTTTTATGTTACTCTTTTATTGGCTTTTCTGAAAGCGTATGTGTACTGAAGTGAAGCTTTTGGTTACTGATTGGTTTTCGATTTCTTCACTGCAGTACACATACGCTTTCAGAAAAGCCAATAAAAGAGTAACATAAAACGACCACAAAAGTCGCAAAAATTATAATACAAGGCTAGAATTTTGTATAGTTGCATATTTACATGAAATTTTTTCAGTAACGTTCGTTGCGGACGGATCTTCTAAATGGAATGAAGTGGAACGAAGTACTGGTACAAAACACAAAACGTTCCA
>NW_013848054.1:0-373 GCF_000517525.1 Limulus polyphemus
TATATTGCATTCAACTGTAAGTTAAACACCTACCTATATTCTAATGTGTATATACATTCAACTGTAAGTTAAATACCTACCTATATTTTAATGTGTATATGCATTCAACTGTAAGTTAAACACCTACCTATATTCTAATGTGTATACATTCAACTGTAAGTTAAACACCTACCTATATTTTAATGTGTATATGCATTCAACTGTAAGTTAAACACCTACCTATATTCTAATGTGTATATACATTCAACTGTAAGTTAAATACCTACCTATATTTTAATGTGTATATGCATTCAACTGTAAGTTAAACACCTACCTATATTCTAATGTGTATACATTCAACTGTAAGTTAAACACCTACCTATATTTTAATGTG
>NW_013848055.1:0-375 GCF_000517525.1 Limulus polyphemus
GTGTCTATATGTCCTACCAGAACTGTACTGGTGTCTGTATGTTCTATCAGAACTACACTGGTGTTTATATGTTGTACCAGAACTAGACTGGTGTCTATATGTTGTACCAGAACTACACTGGTGTCTATATGTTGTACCAGAACTACACTGGTGTCTATATGTTGTACCAGAACTACACTGGTGTCTATATGTTGTACCAGAACTACACTGGTGTCTATATGTTCTACCAGAACTACACTGTGTCTATATGTCCTACCAGAACTACACTGGTGTCTATATGTCCTACCAGAACTACACTGGTGTCTGTATGTTGTACCAGGACTACACTGGTGTCTATATGTTCTACCAGAACTACACTGATGTCTATATGTTCTA
>NW_013848056.1:0-375 GCF_000517525.1 Limulus polyphemus
TTATTGTTATGCCTGGTGTTGACCGACTAATTACGTATTATTTGGTCTAGTATTGACTGACTAATTACTTATTATTAGGCCTGGTGTTGACCCACCGGTTAGGTACCCTTTAGCGAAACTATTTTCGGTCTTATTTGTCAAAATTTATAACTGGGATAGTATTTCTTCTTAAAATTCTTCCTTAATTATTCTCTTTATGCCCCCCCCCCCCAGCGACACAGCGGCATGTCTGCGGACTTACAACACTAGAATCCGGGTTTCGATACTCGTGGTGGGCAGAGCACTGATTGTGTAGCTTTGTGCTTAACTTCAAACAAACAAACTTCTTTTTATAATTAAAATACGTAATATACATTACGTATTTTGCGTATATCC
>NW_013848057.1:0-373 GCF_000517525.1 Limulus polyphemus
ATCAATAAACCAAGACTTAATATACAACAAGTTATGATCAATAAACCAAGACTTAATATACAACAATAATTTACTTCAACATTACGTTAGATATACATTACATGCTTCATGTTTACCAGCCTCTTTTTACAACACTGAATAAACCTGTCGATTAAATCTGTTCACATCTTTTAGTTTTATTATTTTGTGTTATTATTTTTTTGAAGCGGCTTTGGTGACACCATTGTTCTTAATTAGACCAATATTATGAGTTTGGTAGTCAGTATTTAATATATGTTACAAATATTATGAGTTTGGTAGTCAGTATTTAATATATGTTACAAATATTATGAGTTTGGTAGTCAGTATTTAATATATGTTACAAATATTATAA
>NW_013848058.1:0-687 GCF_000517525.1 Limulus polyphemus
TTTGTTATAAACTGTTGATTATTGTTGGATATAGACACTGTTGTTATAAACTGTTGATTATTTTTGGAAATAGACACTGTTGTATATTCGACATCACTTTAAGTTTATGTCTAGGTGTCTGCTGGGACAATGAATAAAATGATAGTTTTTCAAGAAATATAAAACAAATATTTTCTTACACTTCGTTCAGTATATTTTAAGTTTAACTATTCTGAACAACAGCAAATAAATTTGCCAGAGTAAGAAGCATTATTGTTTCAGGAAAAAAAGAGTCATTTACACATTCAACCATGTCGTCGGCCACAACACTGGTTAGATAGACTGTCATGTGCCCAACCTCCATCTGATTACGTCATACCCGTATTGCATATAACTGATCAAACAATGATCCGAAGAACAATTAATAATATTTGTTGAAAAGATTACCCGCACTGTTTCTATACTCAAATTTAATTAGCACTTAATTTATGTTTATTAATTCCTCTGAACCTTGATTTAATTAACTTGATAAAGCTTAATCAACGGACACATGTCATTCGATTTTCTCTTGTAATTTCCTAGGCCGGTGTTGGATACAGGTGTACTTTCCCATCAGCTGTGTTTTTATCCGCTACCAATCACGTTGAGAGGACTTGTGTCACTATCTGGTTTTCACGTTCACTCACTCATCACAGAGAAATTTGTATC
>NW_013848059.1:0-745 GCF_000517525.1 Limulus polyphemus
AATTACGCACTATCTACTCACACGCATTACATTACCTTCTTTTATACACCAGCCTACCCTCTATCTAGTCAATACTAGAGCATTCGCCAAGATACGGGATAGTTCTAGAAACAAGAGAGCATGAGAATTGGTTAGTTCAACCTCTCTTTTAACGGTTACCGGAACTTGGCCTTTGTTATTCCCAAACGTCATTTTATCAAAATCAATTACAAACTTCCTTGGTAGCAGATAGTCCAATCCTAATATGCATTCATCTTCCATGTCAGCCAAGTATACTTTCTGTCTGTTATTTATGCCCATGAGCTCAATAGTCAAGCAGAAGCTTTATGGTGTGACAGGACATTCTACAAGATTGTGGGGACCAGTGTGGGGTGGCTTCTGGTACTCCTTCGTTATCTAACACCTTGATGCTCACAAGGGTTTGCTAAGACGCAGAGTCGATGACAAAGTTGCACCTTTGGCCATCTAGCTTTCCTGTCACATAGACACTGTGTGTGCTTGGCATTTTATACTTAGCTGTTGGGACTTTCAAGATGGGGGTTGATGGGCGTCGCTCAGCACCAACCACTACTGGTCTCCTTGAGGCTGACTTGTTGATAATATTCCTCCTACACTGGCTCCTCAAATGTCCTTGCTTTCCACAGTTCCAACAACTTTTCTGGATACCAGCCTTTCCTGCTGTGGCACCTCCTCTGTGTTGAAGTTTCCAGCATTGAGCTCTCTTGTGCCCAGGTTTATTACAGTG
>NW_013848060.1:0-558 GCF_000517525.1 Limulus polyphemus
CGAAAATACTCATTTGATAAGGACTGACCTCAGACATTAGTTGAGATTAAATTGTAATGTGCGTTCCATATAAAATCTCTACTAAGTGAGATTCATGACATGAGTTTAAACAGACGTTGAAAATAGCTCTTTAACACACACACATAAGTTTGGATCCAATTTATCCGAAGGTTTTTCATCGCTTTCCTTCAAGTCTACATTCTGGTTTTCAGTAAATGGCCATAACTTTTTCGTCAGTTTGTTTGTAGTTAAGCACAAAGCTACACAATGGGCTATCTGTGCTCCGCCCACCACGGGTATCGAAACCCGAATTCTAGCGTTCTAAGTCTGCAGAAATACCGTTGTGCCATTGGGGGGGCGTTGTTCGTCAGTATTAACTGAAAATAATAATGCTACAAGTGTGATTTTTACGTCAGAATTTACTAGTACTGCAAATTACACTAAAAAAAGAAGAAATACTTAATTTCAAATTAAACACTATACTTAGATCTAACTTACTAACCACTGAAATGATACAAACTTTGTAATTTGTAACAAATACATGCTTACAATTTCGAA
>NW_013848061.1:0-648 GCF_000517525.1 Limulus polyphemus
GGCTAAAGATGAGTATGGTGGTTATAAATTCGGTAACTAGAGTTACACCTAGGTGTTCGTGGAGTTGTTGTACCAAATAACGCTAAATTCGAGTTGGTGGTTATAAATTCGATAACTAGAAATACACCTAGGTGTTCGGCTAAAGCTGAGAATGGTGGTTATAAATTTATAAACACCTAGGTGGAACTCTAGTTACCAACTACTCCGTACCAAGTAAGGCTAAAGATGAGTATGATGGTTATAAATTCGGTAACTATAGCTCATCTTTAGCGTTATTTGGTACAACAACTC
This sequence comes from Limulus polyphemus, assembly GCF_000517525.1. Classification (NCBI taxonomy): domain Eukaryota; kingdom Metazoa; phylum Arthropoda; class Merostomata; order Xiphosura; family Limulidae; genus Limulus; species Limulus polyphemus. Next base: position 292 of record NW_013848061.1, read on the forward strand.
CACGAACACCTAGTTGTAACTCTAGTTACTGAATTTATAACCACCATACTCTACTTTAGCCTTACTTGGTACAACTACTCCACGAAAACTTAGGTGTAATATGGTGGTTATAAATTCAGTAACTAGAGTTACAACTAGGTGTTCGTGGAGTTGTTGTACCAAATAACGCTAAAGATGAGTATGGTGGTTACAAATTCGGTAACTTGAGTTACACCTAGGTATTCGTGGAGTAGTTGTACCAAGTAAGGCTAAAGATGGGTATGATGGTTATAAATTCGGTAACTATAGTTACACCTAGTTGTTCATGGAGTTGTTGTACCAAGTAAGGCTAAAGATGAATAAGGTGGTTATAAATTC
>NW_013848062.1:0-418 GCF_000517525.1 Limulus polyphemus
GTATAGTTACCGAATTTATAACCACCATACTCATCTTTAGCCTTAACTTGGTACAACTACTCCATGAACACATAGGTGTAACTCTAGATACCGAATTAATAACCCCTATAATCATCTGTAGCGTTATTTGGTACAACAACTCCACGAATACCTAGGTGTAACTCTAGTTACCGAATGTATAACAACCATATTCATCTTTAGCGTTATTTGGTAAAACTACTCCATTAACACTTAGGTGTAACTCTAGTTACCGAATTTATAACCACCATATTCATCTTTATCCTTACTTTAGGTGTTTGTGGAGTAGTTGTACCAATGTAACTCTAGTTACTGAATTTGTAACCACCATACACATCTTTAGCTTTATTTGGTTCAACAACTCCACGAATACCTAGGTGTAACTCTATTTACAGAATTT
>NW_013848063.1:0-374 GCF_000517525.1 Limulus polyphemus
TACAGTCCTTCTGAGAACTAGCGTGATGACAGCTGCAGATTAACAACAGAAAGATGGGACGTAATTGGCAATAATTAAGAAATAGTAAGATATTAGTAACTTGATGGAGTATGTAAATTCATGATTAATGAAAGGTTATCTTAGGACATGAAAAGTTGCTTCTCTTATATGTAATTGTAAAAATGCCCATAAAAATTGCAAAACACAAAATGTGAAACCACAACTTTGCATGTATCTCTGTATGGACCAAACATGCCTTCATGCCAAATTTGGTGAAGGTCCATCAAAAAGAGGTGAAGCAGTGGTAAGAAATGCAAAAATGCCCATAAAAACTCAATGTGCAAAAAAATGAAAATTGTATGTATATTCCCATG
>NW_013848064.1:0-374 GCF_000517525.1 Limulus polyphemus
GGACCTATTTAATCCAGTCGGTCTAACACAAATACGTGTAGATATGTTGTAAATATATGAGTTATTTAACATACTGGCTATAGACTAAAGTCAAAAGTGGGTCATAGAACGATACTATCTATTTGAACCTATTTAATCCAGTCGGTCTAAAATAAACACGTGTAGATATGTTGTAAATATATGAGTTAATTAACAAACTGGCTGCAGACTAAAGTGAACAGTGGGTCATAGAACGATACTAGTTATTCGGTCCTATTTAATCAAGTCGGTCTTAAGGAAACACATGTAGATATGTTGTAAATATATGAGTTAATTATCAAACTGGCTACAGACTAAAGGCAACAGTGGGTCATAAAACGATACTAGCTTTTGGG
>NW_013848065.1:0-374 GCF_000517525.1 Limulus polyphemus
TACTACAGGGACATAGCCAATACTACAGGACATAACCAGTACTACAGGGACATAACCAATACTACAGGGACATAACTAGCACTACAGGGACATAACCAGTACTACAAGGACATAGCCAGTACTACAGGACATAACCAATACTACAGGGACCTAACTTGCACTACACGGACATAACAAGTACTACAGGGACATAACTAGCACTACAGGAACATAACCAGTACTGTAGGGACATAACCAGTACTACAGGGACATAACTAGTACTACATGGACATAACCAATACTGTAGGGACATAACTAGCACTACAGGGACATAACCAGTACTGTAGGGCCATAACCAATACTACAGGGACATAACTAGCACTACAGGGACATAA
>NW_013848066.1:0-375 GCF_000517525.1 Limulus polyphemus
AGCAACCAAAATCCTAATTTTGTTAGTGTTTTAATGCAGAAATATTTAAGCAGCCAAAATCCTAATTTTGTTATTGTTTTAATGCAAGAATGTTTTAGCAGCCGAAATGCTGATTCTGTTAGTGTTTTAATGCAGAAATATTTTAGCAGCCAAAAACCTAATTTTGTTATTGTTTTAATGCAAGAATATTTTGGCAACCAAAATCCTAATTTTGTTAGTGTTTTAATGCAGGAATATTTTAGCAGTCAAAATCCTAATTTTTTGAGTGTTTTAATGCAGAAATATTTTAGCAGCCAAAATCCCAATTTTGTTACTGTTTTAATGCAGGAATATTTTAGCAGCCAAAATCCTAATTTTGTTAGTGTTTTAATGAAG
>NW_013848067.1:0-604 GCF_000517525.1 Limulus polyphemus
GCAGTGATGTTCTTGGTAGTGTGGACTTCCTTGGACTGTTCACAAATGTCATAGCCACCAACATCTTATTTTCCTCAGTCATGGAAGTCTTAGGACGTCCAGATTTTGGTGCATTACACAAACAGGGTGAGCGAAAAGTAGGGTTACAGTTACTCTATTATTTGTTTCTCCCTCACAATCACGTTTTAAATATACATGAAATCATAGAAAATAATGCTGAAACCTTATTTTGTACTATTTACTCATGTTTTAAAAACGTTATACATTTTATAAATTTGTTTTTTATTTACAGGAACCCTGTACTATTGAACAATACAGAGCAAAGAAAGTGAATACAAAAGCATTATTGGAAGTTGGAAAATGCCGATCATGTGAGCACCGCTTGGCAAGAAGCCTATCATACTCCTCCACCTTCACGCAAGGCAATTTATCGCATAAGGGATAAATTTGAAACTCTAGGTTCAGTGTGTAATGCACCAAAATCTGGACGTCCTATATATCGTTGTAAATGTTTAATCAGAAGTTTTTGTACACCATATATACATATACATATCGTTGTAAATGTTTAATATGAAGTTTTTATTTACCATATATATATATATAT
>NW_013848068.1:0-374 GCF_000517525.1 Limulus polyphemus
CAACAAATACTAGAGTAACAAGGACTAAAAAGTCAGTTATCAAAGTCGAAAAAATCTAAAGTTAGAAGGACTAAAAAGACCGTTATAAAAGTTGAAAACATCTAGTGTAAGAAAGAGTAAAAAAAGACCGTTATCAAAGTCGAAAAAATATAAAGTAAGAAGGAGTAAAATGACCGTTATCAAAGTCGAAAAAATCTAGTGTAATAAGGACTAAAAAGACCGTTTTCAAAGTCGAAAATATCTAAAGTAAGAAGTAATAATAAGACCGTTATCAAAGTTAACAAATTCTACAGGAAGAAGGACTAAAAAGGCCGTTGTTAAAGTCGACAAAATATAGTGTAAGAGGGAGTAAAAAAAGTCGAATAAAACTAGTG
>NW_013848069.1:0-395 GCF_000517525.1 Limulus polyphemus
ATCGTTTTGCGAGTGTTCTCTGAAGTTTTCGAATAATGCTCTTTCTATATCATTTGGTAGGTTCTCTAAAGCAAACTATATTATGATTTCTACGTATTTCAGATATTTTAGGTTGTTTTGCATTAGTACCTGAATAATCTAATTGATACACCAGTAATACGTATTAGTACCCGAATATTTTAATTGATACACCAGTATGTTGTGTACAAAACTATTACTAATCATGTTGAACGAACGAATCCACTTCTGTCGTCATTACATTTTCCAACATAGAATTCTTTATAACAATTAGAAGATGCATAGTGACTATTCGGTCTAAAAAGAGATACTCGTGGTCGTATGTAACCCACATTTTGCATATTAATTAATAGAATTTTGGAATATTTCCTCTCGCA
>NW_013848070.1:0-373 GCF_000517525.1 Limulus polyphemus
CTTTGGATTCTTGTAACACATGCAGGTGAAAATGGTGGCACATTCAGCCGATATTTAACTCTGGCTTCTTGTAGCACATGCAGGTGAGTATGGTGACACATTCAGCCGATATTTAACTCTGGCTTCTTGTAACACATGCAGGTGAGGTCGGTGACACATTCAGCCGATATTTAACTCTGGCTTCTTGTAACACATGCAGGTGAGGATGGTGACACATTCAGCCGATATTTAACTTTGGCTTCTTGTAGCACATGCAGGTGAGTATGGTGACACATTCAGCCGATATTTAACTTTGGCTTCTTGTAACACATGCAGGTGAAAATGGTGACACATTCAGCCGATATTTAACTCTGGCTTCTTGTACCACATGCAG
>NW_013848071.1:0-938 GCF_000517525.1 Limulus polyphemus
CTGTGAAAATATGATTTTTTTGGAAAATGTAGAAAAGTGTTTTTTTGACGCAAAATTAATAGAAGAATGTCGGTAAGTGCTTGTTTCGTCGGAAAACTCAAAAGTGAGACATAATAGCATTTACGAAAAGTATTATGCAAGTTTTTTTGGCTTTTCACTTGAACCTCTTGGATTCTTTTTACTCATAATTAGCGAAAGTTCGTCTTCTTATAAATTAAACTCTTCATGGAATATTAGATGCTGGGATTTTGTTTGAATAACCTTATTTTTAAAGCTGTTCTTTATTTACAATATAACTAAAGATAATAAAAAACAGTAATATTGAAGCTAGCCGAAATTTTCATAACAGATTATGAAATAACTACTGAGAATTTTGATGAAAGGATATCCATTTTGAACGTTTTGCTTCAAGGGCATCTTTGTGTTGAAATATGAAGAAAAATATTTTTTTTCAAAATTTAGGAAAAAAAAACATGGGCTATAGCCTTAGCGTTTCTGTGAAAATATGATTTTTTTGGAAAATGTAGAAAAGTGTTTTTTTGACGCAAAATTAATAGAAAAATGTCGGCTAGTGCTTATGTCGTCAGAAAACTCAAAAGCTATAATGTCTCACGACATAATACTTTTCGTAAATAGCTTTTCACTTCATTTTTTTTTACCTTTGGGATTGTTTTTACTCATAATTAGCGAAAGTATTTTAATGAATAATAAGACGTCATGGACTATTAGATGCTGGGATTTTGTTTGAATAACCTTATTTTTAAAGCTGTACTTTATTTACAATATAACTAAAGATAATAAAAAACAGTAATATCGAAGCTATCCGAAATTTTCATAACAGATTATGAAATAACTACTGAGAATTTTGATGAAAGGATTATCCATTTTGAACGTCTTGCATCAAGGGCATCTTTGTGTTGAAATATGAAGAAAAATAA
>NW_013848072.1:0-374 GCF_000517525.1 Limulus polyphemus
AACGAAAAGTTGGTAATCTGATGGTGCTATATCTGGAGAATATGGTGGGTGGAGGAAAACTTCCCAACCCAACTTCATAATCTTGTGTTGCGTTAAATGTGCCACATGTGAACGTGCATTGTCGTGGAAAAGAAAAACACCTTTCCGATTGACGAGTGAAGGGCGTTTCTGATGAAGGGCTCGATTTAAACGTTCCAGTTTTTGACTTTTGATCTCTGCATTGACAGTTCGCTGTGGATTGGGGAGTTCGAAATACATTACTCCTTTTATGTCCCACCAAACGCAGTGCGTCAATTTCTGCGGATGGAGTCCAGGTTTTGGGGTCAGAAGTGGTTTTTATCTAGGACTGAGCCATTGTTTTTGGCATTTAATAA
>NW_013848073.1:0-373 GCF_000517525.1 Limulus polyphemus
CCAAACTGAGAATAATCACAGGTATAAACAATTGTCTATAACTGTTCTGTAGCACACAGCTCAATCTGAGAATAATCACAGGTATAAACAATTGTCTATAACTGTTTTGAGGCACACAGTCCAATGTGAGAGTAATCACAGGTATAAACAATTGTCTATAACTGTCCTGTAGCACACAGTCCAATTTGAGAATAATTTCAGAAATAAATAAGTGTCTATAACTGTCCTGTAGCACACAGTCCAATGTGACAATAATTACAGGAATAAATAAGTGTCTATAACTGTCCTGTAGCAAACACTCCAATGTGAGAATAATCACAGGCATAAACAATTGTCTATAACTGTCCTGTAGCACACAGTCCAATGTGAGAAT
>NW_013848074.1:0-374 GCF_000517525.1 Limulus polyphemus
AGCACTATCGGATATTTTTCTATTAGTTTTGCGTCAAAAAAACACTTTTTCGAGTTTCCTAAAAAAAGTCATATTTACGGACCAAAAACCGAAAGGCTATAGCCCATGTTTTTTCCGAAATTTTGAAAAAAATGTTTTTCTTAATATTTCAATACAAAGATGCCCTTGATGTAAGACTTTCAAAATACAGATCATTTTATCAAAATTCCCAATAGATATTTCATAATCTCTTATCCAAATTTCGGTTAGTGTCGACTTTGCTGTTGTTGTTTTTTTGTCTTCAATTATATTATAAACAAGGAAGAGCTTTAAGAATAACATCATCCAAACAAAATTCCAACATATAAAAGGCCATGACGTCTTCATATCAAATG
>NW_013848075.1:0-374 GCF_000517525.1 Limulus polyphemus
GGATTAGTCTACCAGAGAGTGGGAGTTTAGTTGCAAGGGTTAGTCTACCAGACAGTGGGAGTATAGTTACAAAGGATTAGTCTACTAGAAAGTGAGAGTTTAGTTGCTACCAGAGAGTGGGAGTTTAGTTGCAAAGGATTAGCCTACCAGAGAGTGGAAGTTTAGTTGCAAAGGGTTAGTCTACCAGAGAGTGGGAGTTTAGTTGCAAAGGGTTAGTCTTTCAGAGAGTGGGAGTTTAGTTGCTAAGGATTAGTCTACCAGAGAGTGGGTATTTAGTTGCAAAGGGTTAGTCTACCAGAGAGTGGGAGTTTAGTTGCAAAGGGTTAATCTACTAGAGAGTGGAGGTTTAGTTGCAAAGTGTTAGTCTTTCAGAG
>NW_013848076.1:0-400 GCF_000517525.1 Limulus polyphemus
TTTTGGTATTGACTAATGGTTAGATGAACAATGTTTGGTATTGGCTAATGGTTAGATGAACAATGTTTGGTATTGGCTAATGGTTAGATGAACAGTGTTTGGTATTGCCTAATGGTTAGATGAACAATGTTTGGTATTGGCTAATGGTTCGATTAATATTGTTTGCTATGGGCTAATCGTTAGAAGAATAATGTTTCTCATAAAATAGTAACAATGTTCGGTATTGGCTAATGGTGAGATGAACAATGTTTGGTATTGGCTAATGGTTAGATTAATAATGTTTGCTATTGGCTAATGGTTAGATGAATAACATTTCTCATAAAATAGTAACAATATTAGGTATTGTTAATGGTGAGATGAACAATGTTTGTTATTTGGCTAATGGTTAGATCAACAATGT
>NW_013848077.1:0-422 GCF_000517525.1 Limulus polyphemus
ATAATACATGCGATTTTTAGGTGAAATGTAAGGGGGAGGGGGTAAATGCTCCCTCTTGACCCTTCCTGTGGGCACCCATGGCTTTGTTAAATGTCTCTCTATATTTTTAAAGAGTACTTTTTAGTCTACATGTAGAAAATCTTCAGTGTATTCATAAAAAATTTAAAAATAGAATAATTCATCTTACAAAGCATATAGCATGGTTAACTTTGAAAACTGTTCTCAGCTCACTCAACAATTACTATACTGATGAACAGAACCAGCAATAATAATTTTTGGCCATCTTACATCAAGAATGCAATCTCAGTTGTCATTGATAATTCTTTGGCCATCTTACATCAAGAATGCAATCTCAGTTGTCATTGATACTTTGCCCATCTTACATCAAGAATGCAATCTCAGTTGTCACTGATACTTCTTTG
>NW_013848078.1:0-433 GCF_000517525.1 Limulus polyphemus
GAAACACTACATGTTAATCCTACAAAACTGTAGCTAATTTACCTTAATCAATTGAAACACTATATGTTAATCCTACAAAACTGTAGCTAATTTACCTTAATCAAATGTAACACTATATGTTAATCCTACAAAACTGTAACCAATTCACCTTAATCAATTGAAACACTATATGTTAATCCTACAAAACTGTAGCTAATTCACCTTAATCAATTGAAACACTATATGTTAAACCTACAAAACTGTAGCTAATTCACCTTAATCAATTGAAACACTATATGTTAATCTTACAAAACTGTAGCTAATTCACCTTAATCAAGTGAAACACTATATGTTAAACCTACAAAACTGTAGCTAATTTACATTAATCAATTGAGAACACTATATGTTAATCCTACAAAACTGTAGCTAATTCACCTTAATCAATTGAAACACT
>NW_013848079.1:0-489 GCF_000517525.1 Limulus polyphemus
AGTAAGGCCTAGCTAGGTTAATAAGGTGAAAGGAAAAGCTTTACTACATGTTTCCATTAGTAAGGCCTGCTAGGTTAATAAGGTGAAAAGAAAAACATTACTATATGTTTCCATTAGTAAGGACTGCTAGGTTAATAAGGTTAAAGGAAAAACTTTACTACATGTTTCCATTAGTAAGGCTTGCTAGGTTAATAAGGTGAAAAGAAAAACATTACTATATGTTTCCATTAGTAAGGCCTGCTAGGTTAATAATGTTAAAAAACTTTAGTACATGTTTCCATTAGTAAGGCCTGCTAGGTTAATAAGGTTAAAGAAAAACTTTAGTACATGTTTCCATTAGTAAGGCCTGCTAGGTTAATAAGGTTAAAGGAAAAGTTACTAATGGAAATATGTAGTAAAGTTTTTCATTTAACCTTATTAGGGCCTGCTAGGCTAATAAGATTAAATGAAAAACTTTACTACATATTTTCATTAGTAAGGCCTGCTAGG
>NW_013848080.1:0-1324 GCF_000517525.1 Limulus polyphemus
CCGTTATTAAATTTAACAAAATCTTACAGAGGAAGGACCAAAAATACCGTTATCAATATCGACTGAATCTGGTTTACAAAGGATTAAAAAGCCCATAATAAAAGTTATTAAAATATAGTATCAGAAAGGCTTAAATGACCGTTATCAAAGTCGAAAACATCTAGTCTATGAAGGCCTAAAAATACAGATATGAACGTTGACAAAATCTAGTAGAAGAAAAACTAAAAACTCGTTTTCAAAGGCAACAAAATGTAGTGGGAAACGAAATAAAAGGACCCTTATAAATGTCAAAAGAATCTAGTGGAAGGAAGACTAAAAGACCGTTATAACAAAGAACAAAATATAGTGGAAGAAGGACTAAAAAGACCGTCATTAATGTTAACAAAATCTTGCGGAGGAAGGACTAAAAATAGTATTGATAACGACTTTGATAACGGTCATTTAAGCCTTTCTTATACTATATTTTAATAACTTTTAAAATGGTCTTTTTAATCCCTCTTTAACCTTATTTTGTCGCGAAAACATCTAGTGTATGAAGGCCTAAAAAGGCCTTCATAGACTAGATGTTTTCGACTTTGATAACGGTCTTGTAAGCCTTTCTTATACTATATTTTAATAACTTTTAAAATGATCTTTTTAATCCCTCTTTAACCAGATTTTGTCGATATTGATAACGGTATTTTCAGTCCTTCCTCCGCAAGATTTTGTTAACATTAATGACGGTCTTTTTAGTCCTTCTTCCACTATATTTTGTTCTTTGTTATAACAGTCTTTTAGTCTTCCTTCCACTAGATTCTATTGACATTTATAAGGGTCCTTTTATTTCGTTTCCCACTAGATTTTGTTGCCTTTGAAAACGAGTTTTTAGTTTTTCTTCTACTAGATTTTGTCAACGTTCATATCTGTAGTCCTTCCTCCGAAAGATTTTGTTTTTTTTAATGACGGTCTTTTTAGTCCGTCTTCAACTACATTTTTTCGACTGTTATAACTGATTTTAGTACTCCTTCATTAAATTTTGTTCACATTTATAAGTGTCCTTTTAGCCCGTTTTCCACTAGATTTTATTGACTTTGAAAACGGGTTTTTTGTTTTTCTTCTACTAGATTTTGTCGACGTTCATAGCTGTCATTTTAAGTCGATATTGATAACGGTATTTTTATGATACTATATTTTAATAACTTTTATTATGGTCTTTTTAATCCTTTGTAAACCAGATTTGAAAGGCTTAAAATGACCGTTATCAAAGTCGAAAACATCTAGTCTATGAAGGCCTAAAAAGACAGTTATGAACGTCGACAAAATCTAGTAAGAAAAAAACTAAAAA
>NW_013848081.1:0-374 GCF_000517525.1 Limulus polyphemus
CAACTAAAGTATGTGGTTAACTGGATGTTAATGTCAGTACATCTGCTGCTTACCTGAGACATCAACTAAAGTATGTGGTTAACTGGATGTTAATGTCAGTACATCTGCTGATTACCTGAGACATCACCTAAAGTATGTGGTTAACTGGATGTTAATGTCAGTACATCTGCTGATTACGTGAGACATCAACTAAAGTATGTGGTTAACTGGATGTTAATGTCAGTACATCTGCTGATTACGTGAGACATCAACCAATATATGTAGTTAACTGGATGTTAATGTCATTACATCTGCTGATTACATGAGATATCACCTAAAGTATGACGTTAACTGGATGTTAATGTCAGTACATCTGCTGATTACATGAGATATCA
>NW_013848082.1:0-374 GCF_000517525.1 Limulus polyphemus
GTTCCCTCCGTGTTACACAGTAGTTCCTCTCTGGTCTACTCAACACCCTACTGAAGTAGGCCACCACATATTCGTTTTCGCCCACTTTCTGAGACAACACTCCTCCAATTCCGACATTACTAGCGTCACAATCCAGTATGTATGGCAGTGAGGGATCTGGAAGCCTTAAAAGTGGAGCAGAGGCCAATTTTTCCTTCAAAGTCTTGAAGGAATGCTGGCAAGAAACTGTCCATTCAAACTTTTGGCCTTTTTTAGTCAAATCATGTAGTGGAGCAGCTATAGTTGCAAAGTCCTTCACAAATTTGTGGTAGTAAGTACAGAGTCCCAAGAAACTTCTTAGCTCTCCCACATTGTCTGGTGTTGGCCAGTCATGC
>NW_013848083.1:0-374 GCF_000517525.1 Limulus polyphemus
GTTTTGAATTTCGCGCAAAGCTACACGAGGGCTATTTGCGCTAGCCGTCCCTAATTTAGCAGTGTAAGACTAGAGGGAAGGCAGCTAGTCATCACCATCCACCGCCAACTCTTGGGCTACTCTTTTACCAACGAATAGTGGGATTGACCGTCACATTATAACGCCCCCACGGCTGAAAGGGTGAGCATGTTTGGTGTGACGGGGATTGGAACCCGCGACCCTCAGACTGCGAGTCGAGCGCCGTAACCACCTGGTCATGCCGGGCCACCCCAGTCAAAAGCAACAGGGAGGACCACAAACGCATCAGGATATATTAAACAGACCCTCAGAATACTAGAAAATAAATAATGTTCGGGAAATGACATCAAACAAAT
>NW_013848084.1:0-367 GCF_000517525.1 Limulus polyphemus
ATTGTTTACTTCTAACTAAAGTGTACATTATTACATTGTTTACTTCTAACTGAAGTGTACATTATTACACTGTTTACTTCTAACTAAAGTGTACATTATTACATTGTTTACTTCTAACTGGAGTGTACATTATTACATTGTTTACTTCTAACTGGAGTTTACATTATTACATTATTTACTTCTAACTAAAGTGTACATTATTACTTCTAACTAAAGTGTACATTATTACATTATTTACTTCTAACTAAAGTGTACATTATTACTTCTAACTAAAGTGTACATTATTACATTGTTTACTTCTAACTAAAGTTTGCATTGTCACACTGTTTACTTCTAACTAAAGTGTACGTTATCACACTGTTTACTT
>NW_013848085.1:0-374 GCF_000517525.1 Limulus polyphemus
GGGGGACAACGTGACGCGAGAAGGTAATGTGTGTGTGAAGATAGTGAGTAATTGAACTGCATTCAGAAGTATTATTGACGTTCGTTGATATAGCTTTTGTTTTAGCGCGATTGTTGAAAATAAGTGTATCGTAAAGTTATATTCGGAAAGAATAAACCAGTTTTATTAAGTAAGGACTTGTGTCGCTAAAGTTTCGTCGGAACGAAGTTACGGAAAGTTAATTAACAAACGGAGACGTAACAGTATAAAATATTTAGTTTCTATTAAACTGCCTAAAACTAGGATTCACCTTTTATTTGTTAAAGAGTGTAAAACATTTAGTTTTTATTATACTTTAGATTTGTTGACAAAAGTTTAAAAGCTAACAAACAGTA
>NW_013848086.1:0-375 GCF_000517525.1 Limulus polyphemus
CAGCCTCTCCTCGTTTGGCAACCTCTCCATCCCAGGCACAATTCTAGCAACCCTTTTCTTAATCTTTTCCAAGAATTCAATGTTCTTTCTGGGGTAAGGAGCCCAAGATTGGACAATACTCCAAATTTGGTCTAACTAGTGACCTATACAATGAAATTATAACCTCTTTAGACTTGTATTCAATATTTCTGTACATACAAACTAAAATCATACTTGCCCAACCACTAGCAACAGTACACTGTTTGGATGGCTTTAGAGATTGATCGACTATTACACCAAGATCCCTTTCCTTCATAACACTGTTAAGGTTATTCCTATCCAAATTATACTTATAATTCAAATTATGATGACCCACATGCATTATCTAACATTTTG
>NW_013848087.1:0-374 GCF_000517525.1 Limulus polyphemus
TTGTGGAGAAGAAGAACACCTTTCCAATTGACAAGTCAATGGTGTTTCTGATGAAGGGCTTGCTTTAAATGTTCCAGTTGCTGACTATAGATCTCTGCATTGACAGTTCACTTTGGAATGATGAGTTTGAAATAAATTACTCCTTTGATGTCCCACCAAATGCAAAGCATCACTTTCTGCTGATGGAGTCCAGGTTTTGGGGTCAAAAGTGGTTTTTGTCTAGAACTGAATCATTGTTTTTGGCATTTAATATTCGCATAGAGAATCAATTTTTCATCGCCAGTGACAATTATGTCCAAAACAGTTCATGCGCATTAGGCACCAGATGAGATAACGCAACGTTCACACGTTCGAAACGATAGTCACTGGAGAGT
>NW_013848088.1:0-767 GCF_000517525.1 Limulus polyphemus
TATTGTCGTTACTGAACATATTCGGTATTCACGACAACACAGTTTCATGTTTGTTAAAGACAGTCAGAGTTTCCATTGTCGTAACTAAATGTATTCGCTATTCACGACAACTCAGTTTCATGTTTGTCAAAGACCGTCAGAATTATTGTCGTGACTGAACATATTCGGTATTCACGACAACACAGTTTCATGTTTGTCAAAGACCGTCAGAATTATTCTCGTGACTGAACATATTCGGTATTCACGACAACACAGTTTCATGTTTGTCAAAGACCGTCAGAGTTTCGTATTCGGTATTCACGACAACACAGTTTCATGTTTGTTAAAGACCATCAGAGTTTCCATTGTCGTGACTGAACATATTCGGTATTCACGACAACACAGTTTCATGTTTGTCAAAGACCGTCAGAGTTATTGTCGTGACTGAACATATTCGGTATTCACGACAACATAGTTTCATGTTTGTCAAAGACCGTCAGAGTTTCATGTTTCCATTGTCATGACTGAACATATTCGGTATTCACGACAACACAGTTTCATGTTTGTTAAAGACCGTCAGAGTTTCCATTGTCGTGACTGAACATATTCGGTATTCAAGACAACAAAGTTTCATGTTTGTCAAAGACCGTCAGAGATTCCATTGTCGTGACTAAACGTACTACGACAACACAGTTTCATGTTTGTCAAAGACCGTCGGAATCTTTATTGTCGTGACTGAACATATTCGGTATTCACGGACAACACAGTTTCATGTTTGTTAAAGACCG
>NW_013848089.1:0-269 GCF_000517525.1 Limulus polyphemus
TACAATACATCATAAAGTAATAAAGACCCCGTAAATTCACTTGTTTTATAAAATGCAGTGATAATTACAACAGCATGTCATAGTACATAACATCATAAGGTCGGAACTTATGATGTATTGTACAATGACATGCTGTTGTAATTAGAACAGTATTTTATATGACAAGTGAATACACGGAGTCTTTATTAAAGACCCCGTGTATTCACTTGTTACATAAAATACTATTCTAATTACAACAGCATGTCAATGTACAATAAATCTTAAGGTAA
>NW_013848090.1:0-374 GCF_000517525.1 Limulus polyphemus
TTTAAGTTAATTGATGATTAATAACTTTCTATCACTTCGGAATTGTACATTTTTATTTAGGGTATTACAATTTTTCAAACTACTTCCTATCAACTAGTAGTAGCTTTCATAAAAATCATATACAAGTTAGGTAACAGAATATAGTATCGAAATTCTTACTCTTGAGAAAATGGTTAGTTTGTCCTAACAGAACTTACGATGATGTCCTATTATGCCATGCACTAAATGTAACATTTTCTTATAATGTCTTGTACCCTTTGTAAGTACTGAACGACGGATTTCATCAATATATGTTAATGAAATAAAACAATTTGTTCTTAACTAATTAAATCTTCTCAGCATGTGTTAATTATCAATAAGCGATGATGATATAT
>NW_013848091.1:0-1193 GCF_000517525.1 Limulus polyphemus
ACCCCCTGTTTCTCTATCAATCTAACTATCTATCTTTACCCCTGTTTCTATATCAATCTAACTATCTATTTTAACCTCTGTTTCTATATCAATCTAACTATCTATCTTTACCCCTGTTTCTCTATCAATCTAGCTATCTATCTTTACCTCTGTTTCTCTATCAATCTATCTATCTTTACGTCTGTTTCTATATCAATCTAACTATCTATCTTTACGTCTGTTTCTATATCAATCTAACTATCTATCTTTACCTCTGTTTCTATATCAATCTAACTATCTATCTTTACCCGTTTATCTATCCATCTAACTATCTATCTTTACCTCTGTTTCTCTATCAATCTAACTATCTATCTTTACCCTGTTTCTATATCAATCTAACTATCTATCTTTACCCCTGTTTCTATATCAATCTAACTATCTATCTTTACCTCTGTTTCTCTATCAATCTAACTATCTATCTTTACCTCTGTTTCTATATCAATCTAACTATTTATCTTTACGTCTGTTTCTATATCAATCTAACCATCTGTCTTTACCCCTGTTTCTATATCAATCTAACTATCGATCTTTACGTCTGTTTCTATATCAATCTAACTATCTATTTTAACCCCTGTTTCTATATCAATCTAACCATCTATCTTTACGTCTGTTTCTATATCAATCTAACTATCTATCTTTACACCTGTTTCTATATCAATCTAACTATCGATCTTTACCCCTGTTTCTCTATCAATCTAACTATCTATCTTTACCCCTGTTTCTATATCAATCTATCTATCTTTACGTCTGTTTCTATATCAATCTAACTATCTATCTTTACCCCTGTTTCTATATCAATCTAACTATCTATCTTTACCCCTGTTTCTATATCAATCTAAAGATTGATATAGAAACAGGGGTAAAGATAGATGGTTAGATTGATATAGAAACAGACGTAAAGATAGATTGATATAGAAACAGAAGTAAAGGTAGATAGTTAGATTGATAGAGAAACAGACGTAAAGATAGATTGATATAGAAACAGGGGTAAAGATAGATAGTTAGATTGATAGAGAAACAGGGGTAAAGATAGATGGTTAGATTGATACAGAAACAGGGGTAAAGATAGATGGAACTATCTATCTTTATATCTGTTTCTATATCAATCTAACTATCTATCTTTACGTCTGTTTCTATATCAATCTAACTATCTA
>NW_013848092.1:0-220 GCF_000517525.1 Limulus polyphemus
TTTTGACTTTGAAAACGTGTTTTTAGTTTTCGTCCACTCGATTTTGTCGACTTTCATAACTGTTATTTTAGGCCTTCTTAGACTAGATAATTTAGACTTTGATAGCGGTATTTTTAGTCTTTCTTACACTATATTTTTATGACTTTTATAATGGTATTTTTAATCCTTCTTAAACTATATTTTTTCGACTGTTATAAAGGTCTTTTAGTTTTTTTTTCCC
>NW_013848093.1:0-680 GCF_000517525.1 Limulus polyphemus
TTAACAACGAACGTTAACTTCAACAACACTTTCTGACTGCAGTTCAATTACATACTACCTACACACATTGTCACGTCACGCCGTGACCATCTTATATATACCAGTCCATCCCCAATCTAGCAAATGCTAGAGCACTCCCGAAGGAACAGGATAGTTCTAGAAATCGGGTGGCATGATACTAGTCACGTGACCTCGCTGACGCAACACTGCCCCCTTGATTGTAATTCTGTACATTTAATTGAAGTTATTGTTAATTGTTATTGGTTTATTGTAAGTGGCTATTGTTCGGGACGAACAATACTAAGGTAAAATTACAATTCAACAAAGTATCTTAATTTTACGGGACGTATCTTCTTCTGTACTGGTCTCCGTCTTGTTGGCTTCTGCTTCACGTGGGGTTCATCTGCTTCATCAGGAAATGTCCTATCGTCAGTAACAGTCACATCAGTGGTAGTAACTTCATCAAGAGCTTCATCGTTTCCCTTCTCAAAACTGAGTAGAGTTTATTCTTCGATGGTGGCTTCTTCAGGTGGCACGTCTTCAGCAGCGCCATTTGTTCTGTTGTCCACTTCGTCCCAACTGAAATGTCCTGGACCGTGATAACGCCAAAGCCTGTTGGCATGCACCACTTTTGGTTTACCTCGCCGACCACATTTTACCCAGAAAGTCACGTCTCAGAG
>NW_013848094.1:0-374 GCF_000517525.1 Limulus polyphemus
ACTTCTTGCCACTGTTGTTGACTTTCCTGTAGTTGCTGCTGACTTTCCTGCAACTGTTGGAGACTTTCTTTCTGTTTCCTTTCTTGTTCCAGTTGCCACTGCTGTAATCTCTCTTCTTGTTTCTTTTCTTTTTCCTCCAACAACTGCTGTTATCTCTATTCTTGTTTATATTTCTGTTCGAGGTGCCATTGTTGCAGGTTTTCTTGCAACTGCTGTTGTCTCTCTTGTTTTTTCTTTTCTTTTTCCTCCAACACTGCTGTAATTTCTCTTCTTGTTTATTTTCTCGTTCTTCTTGTTTCTTTCTCTGTTATTGTATTGCTGCCATCAAATCTGCTAAGCTGTAGTTTGATTTGCTGCTTCTCGTTTCCATTCTT
>NW_013848095.1:0-373 GCF_000517525.1 Limulus polyphemus
AATACGCTTTATTTCCACAGTCGCTCTATAACAACTGCTATAATTCACGACGAACGTCTCATGTGCTCGACTCAACAATACTCTCTCTCTGTCCGCAGTTCAATTACACATTGTTGCCGTCACGTCCTGACCGTCTTATATGTACAAGAATACCGAAATCTAGCAACTTCCCGAGGTTTCATGAACGTTCTAGAACTGCATGACGTGTTACTAGCGTCACGTGACCTTCGCTGTCATAACAGTATTATAGATTTTTCACAAAATAAATTCTTAAATTTAGAAACGACATATTGTCATGATATAAAATACTTATATAATTTGTACATTGGTTAGATTGCTAAAGCATACAGTCATAACATACTATACTTTGTTT
>NW_013848096.1:0-417 GCF_000517525.1 Limulus polyphemus
CACGCAGTTTAGTGGAATGTGTCTTTAGCGAGAATTAGAAGCACGCGGTTTCGTGGAATGTTTCTTTAGCGAGAATTAGAAGCACGCAGTTTAGTGGAATGTTTCTTTAGCGGGAATTAGAAGCACGCAGTTTCGTGGAATGTGTCTTTAGCGAGAATTAGAAGCACGCAGTTTAGTGGAATGTGTCTTTAGCGAGAATTAGAAGCACGCAGTTAAGTTGAATGTGTCTTTAGCGAGAATTAGAAGCACGCAGTTTAGTGGAATGTGTCTTTAGCGAGAATTAGAAGCACGCAGTTTAGTGGAATGTTTCTTTAGCGAGAATTAGAAGCACGCGATTTAGTGGAATGTGTCTTTAGCGAGAATTAGAAGCACACAGTTTAGTGGAATGTGTCTTTAGCGAGAATTAGAAGCACGCAG
>NW_013848097.1:0-428 GCF_000517525.1 Limulus polyphemus
CACAAGATTTAACGTATACTGTGTACTGTCAATAAGAAGACACAAGATTTAACGATACTGTGTACTGTCAATAAGAAGACACAAGATTTAACGATACTGTGTACAGTCAATAAGAAGACACAAGATTTAACAATACTGTGTACTGTCAATAAGAAGTTAGAAGATTTAACGATACTGTGTACTGTCAATAAGAAGACACAAGATTTAACGATACTGTGTACTGTTAATAAGAAGACACAATATTTAACAAAACTTTGTACTGTCAATAAGTAGACACACGATTTAACAATACTAGTGTACTATCAATAAAAAGACACAAGATTTAACGATACTGTGTACTGTCAATAAGAAGACACAAGATTTAACGATACCTGTGTACTGTCAATAAAAAGACACAATATTTAACGATACTGTGTACTGTCATTAAG
>NW_013848098.1:0-374 GCF_000517525.1 Limulus polyphemus
TCTTTTTCCTTTTCATAAAAGTTATCCTTGTGTAAGCACTTTAACGCGACCATCGGTAGAACCAGTGCCAGAATCAACTACATCAACATTAACAATAGTTGCTCCACCAAAACCATTATTGCAATTTATAAAGCTTTCATTAGACCCCTTTTCGAGTACGGTAACGCATGTAATATGACTAATAAAGAATACAGCAGAATACAGATTCTTCAGAATAGAGCAATCAAAATAGCTCATAGACTTCCAAATTTCACTCCAACGGAATATCTCTATCCACTAGCCGAACTACCTTTCTCAAAAAAAACGCTTTATTAAACTCGCTACTCGTTATTACATACGTACATCAACAGGGAACACATAAACACAAGAATTTG
>NW_013848099.1:0-388 GCF_000517525.1 Limulus polyphemus
TGTGTTCTGTCAGTAAGAAAACACAATATTTAACGATACTGTGTACTGTCAATAAGAAACCACAAGATTTAACGATACTGTGTACTGTCAATAAGAAGACTCAAGATTTAACGATACTGTGTACTGTCAATAAGAAGACACAAGATTTAACGATACTGTGTACTGTCAATAAGAAGACACAGATTTAACGATACTGTGTACTTTCAATAAGAAGTCACAAGATTTAACGATACTGTGTACTGTCAGTAAAAAGACACAAGATTTAACAATACTATGTTCTGTCAATAAGAAGACACAAGATTTATAAATACTGTGTACTATCAATAAGAAGACACAAGATTTAACGATACTGTGTACTGTCAATAAGAAGACACAAAGATTTAACGAT
>NW_013848100.1:0-374 GCF_000517525.1 Limulus polyphemus
CAGTACACAGTATCGTTAAATCTTGTGTCTTCTTATTGAAAGTACACAGTATCGTTGAATCTTGTGTCTTCTTATTGACAGTACAAAGTGTCGTTAAATCTTGTGTCTTCTTATTGACAGTACACAGTATCGTAAAATCTTGTGACTTCTTATTGTAAGGACACATTATTGTTAAATATTGTTTTCTTATTGACAGTACACAGTATCGTAAAATCTTGTGTCTTCTTATTGACAGTACACAGTATCGTTAAATCTTGTGTCTTCTTATTGACAGTACACAGTATTGATAAATCTTGGGTCTTCTTATGGACAGTACAAAGTATAGTTAAATCTTGTGTCTTCTTATTGACAGTACACAGTATCGTTAAATCTTG
>NW_013848101.1:0-582 GCF_000517525.1 Limulus polyphemus
ATTATACTGTATGGTGAAGTACATATTATACTGTATGGTGAAGTAAATATTATACTGTATGGTGAAGTACATATTATACTGTATGATGAAGTAAATATTATACTGTATGGTGAAGTACATATTATACTATATGTGAAGTAAATATTATACTGTATGATGAAGTACATATTATACTGTATGGTGAAGTACATATTATACTGTATGGTGAAGTAAATATTATACTGTATGGTGAAGTACATATTATACTGTATGATGAAGTACATATTATACTGTATAATGAAGTAAATATTATACTGTATGATGAAGTAAATATTATACTGTATGGTGAAATACATATTATACTGTATGGTGAAGTACATATTATACCGTATGGTGAAGTACATTTTATACTGTATGGTGAAGTAAAAAGGACTCAAACCCTATAGATAATATAATACAAATAAATGTGGTTGGTACTATAAATACCTTGTAAAGAATGTCTCTGTTTAGTCTAGAATGTTTCTGAATTATATTACTGAAAACGTTGAAACTGATCATTACCGCAGTTGTAGCGGGTTAATTCAAACATGATCGTGTTTTTTC
>NW_013848102.1:0-466 GCF_000517525.1 Limulus polyphemus
CTGTTTCCTGCATGTGAGTGTGCTTGAATCCAGGAAACAGAGGACGTATCTGATTCAAGCACACTCACATGCAGGAAACAGAGGACGTATCTGTGTGAGTGTGCTTGAATCAGATACGTCCTCTGTTTCCTACATGTGAGTGTGCTTGAATCAGATACGTCCTCTGTTTCCTACATGTGAGTGTGCTTGAATCAGATACGTCCTCTGTTTCCTGCATGTGAGTGTGCTTGAATCAGATATGTCCTCTGTTTCCTACATGTGAGTGTGCTTGAATCAGATATGTCCTCTGTTTCCTACATGTGAGTGTGCTTGAATCAGATATGTCCTCTGTTTCCTACATGTCAGTGTGCTTGAATCAGATATGTTCTCTGTTTCCTACATGTGAGTGTGCTTGAATCAGATATGTCCACTGTTTCCTGCATGTCAGTGTGCTTGAATCAGATACGTCCTCTGTTTCCTGCATGTC
>NW_013848103.1:0-374 GCF_000517525.1 Limulus polyphemus
AATTAAAGTTTCCTGCTTTTATTTCTCAACAAAATGTAGCTCAATAAAAACTGGATTTTATTAGCTTCATCGCTACTAACTCATATATAAATAGCGCTGGTGTTTGTATCTAAAATTTATTGCATACGCTCATTTCATATGTGAATTTAGGCATTTCGTGTCATTTCTGGCTAACTTACAGCAGCAAAATGAAAATCATATTGGTCAGCTGTAAAGTAGTTATTCATAGAAAAAGTGCTGCTAATATAAAAGTAATTTTAGTTAACAAAAAGCTATCCGTAAGTCCTGATGCTAATCCAACTGTCCCTACTTGAAAACTAAAGAGAGAGAAGCGAAATTACCTTTAACAAATTGGAAAAACTGTATAGGGAAAT
>NW_013848104.1:0-388 GCF_000517525.1 Limulus polyphemus
GTTTGGTATCAAACCATCTACAACATCTGTATAAAGATATTATTGATCTATAAACATCGTTTGTTATCAAACTACCTACAACATCTGTATCAAGATATTTAGTGACTATAAACATTGTTTGGTATCAAACCACCTACAACATCTGTATAAAGATGTTTAGTGACTATAAACATTGTTTGGTATCAAACCACCTACAACATGTGTATATAGATTTTTAGATACTATAAACATTGTTTGGTATCAAACCATCTACAACATCTGTATGAAGATATTTAGTGACAATAAACATTGTTTGGTATCAAACCACCTATAAAATCTGTATAAAGATATTTAGTGACTATAAACATTGTTTGGTACCAAACCACCTACAACATCTGTATAAAGGATA
>NW_013848105.1:0-372 GCF_000517525.1 Limulus polyphemus
TTTTTCACATGGAATAGTATCTGTTACTTCAAAATTAATGTTGTTTTTAATTAATTAAAAATTAGAGGCACCAGGCAACAGGACTTGGTACTAACAAGACAGAACCAGAGGTACTAGACAGTAGGACTGCTTTGGTACTAACAAGACTGAAAATCAGAGGTTCTAGACAGCAGGACTGCTTTGGTTCTAACAAGACTGAGAACTGGAGGTTCTAGACAGCAGGACTGCTTTGGTACTAACAAGACAGAGAACCAGAGGTACTAGACAGCAGGACTGCTTTGGTACTAACAAGACTGAGAACTAGAGGTACTAGACAGTAGGACTGCTTTGGTACTGACAAGACTGAAAATCAGAGGTTCTAGACAGCAGGAC
>NW_013848106.1:0-384 GCF_000517525.1 Limulus polyphemus
GATTTAGAATATAATCGAGGTTTACTTTACAAGTTCTAAGAAGTATGTGGTTTGTTCTCTTGAGTTATTTTTGGTTTATTAGCGTTTCTCTCATCTAACTGTCTGTTGATTGATTTTCCATGTCGTTTTGAACATTCTCTTGATCTCTCTTTGCGTCAGTTTTTTTTTCATAAGAAGCATTCGTTTTACGTGATTTCTCATATCTTTATTTCTAAACACTTTTCATATAAGCTATTTGGAATAACAAAAACTTCTGATGTGCTGAACGAACGATTTCAAAGACCCGCAGAACGGTTATGAGTGTCCTTGTAAGTGAACATTATGACCAGCCTTTTCTCAATTTCTAACCATAAACTGTTTTTGTTGTGGAAAGGAAATTTTAAA
>NW_013848107.1:0-367 GCF_000517525.1 Limulus polyphemus
GGTGATAAAATGTTGAGATGACTGATAAATAATGGGTTGATAAAATGTTGAGATGACTTTGAAATAGTGAGATTTTATCATCTCATTATTTATCAGTCATCTCAACATTTTATCATCTCACTGTTGAGATGACTGATAAATAATGGGATAATAAAATGTTGACATGACTAATAATCAATGGGATGAAAAAAGGTTGAGATGACTGTTAAATAATGGGATGATAAAATGTTGAGATGATTAATAAATAATGAGATGATAAAATGTTGAGATGACGAACAAATAATGAGATGATAAAATGTTGAGATGACTGATAAATTGGGTGTAGAAATGTTGAGATGACTGATAAATAATTAGATGATAAAATGTT
>NW_013848108.1:0-374 GCF_000517525.1 Limulus polyphemus
TGGAAGGACCAGCAAGTTAATATGTTGATATATGGAAGGACCAGCAAGTTAATATGTTGATATATGGAAGGACCAGTAAGTCAATATGTTGATGTATGGAAGGACCAGCAAGTCAATATGTTGATATATGGAAGGACCAGCAAGTTAATATGTTGATGTATGGAAGGACCAGCAAGTCAATATGTTGATATATGGAGGACCAGTAAGTCAATATGTTGATATATGGAAGGACCAGCAAGTCAAGATGTTCATGTATGGAAGGACCAGCAAGTCAAAATAGTGATATTTGGAAGGACCAGCAAGTTAATATGTTGATATAAGGAAGGACCAGCAAGTCAATATGTTGATATATGGCGAGATATATTATACTAATT
>NW_013848109.1:0-373 GCF_000517525.1 Limulus polyphemus
CCCATAGTAAGTGTGTGTATCATTATTAGAATGATCGTAATAGTAAGAGTTGTAACACTAGAATACCCATGGTAAGTGTGTGTGTATCATTATTAGAATGATCGTAGTAGTAAGAGTTGTAACACTAGAATACACATGGTAAGTGTGTGTATCATTATTAGAATGATTGTAGTAGTAAGAGTTGTAACACTAGAATACCAATGGTAAGTGTGTGTATATCATTATTAGCATGATCGTAGTAGTAAGAGTTGTAACACTAGAATACCCATAGTAAGTGTGTGTGTATCATTATTAGAATGATCGTAGTAGTAAGAGTTGTAACACTAGAATACCCATAGTAAGTGTGTGTGTCATTATCAGAATGATCGTAGTA
>NW_013848110.1:0-986 GCF_000517525.1 Limulus polyphemus
CACTACTGATTTTCTATTATTATTACTGTTAACCATATCTGTATGGATGTGTTCCTTCAAACATCACTACTGAATTTCTAGTATTGTTACTGTTAACCATATCTGTAGGGAAGTGTTCCTTCAAACATCACTACTGATTTTCCATTATTATTACTGTTAACCATATCTGTAGGGAAGTACTGCATGCTAAGATATTAAAATAAAGAATCCTCTTACTGAACTCTTTATATTATAAATCGGAAGCATGTCAGTAATGTTAGTTTAGATCTGTGTTTTCAGTGTTAAATATTATGCAAAAAGAAACCAGTTTCCAGTTGATGGTTGCAGTGGGGAGATTTTGAATTTTAGAAGACAATCAAAACTTTATTGACGCTATTAGTATTTATTGGGTTGGGGTTGAGGTGTTAGTGGACTGAGTAATAAAGTTGATTTACGATGGGATTGGAGTGGACTAATGGAGTTGGCCACGTCAATTAAATATCAATTTCCAAATTAACTGAAGCAATCATAAAGTTATAGTAAACTTGTATTAAAGTTTTTCTTCATTACCCATTTAAGCCGTCTCCAGCCATTAACATGACAGCAAATGTACAACGTTTCGACAAGGTTTCGACTAGAGGGCGCCACACCAGTCACGTGACCTCGATGACGCAACAATATATTTCCAGAATAATTGCTGAGATTCAAAATACCTAGTCAATAAAATTTTATTCTAATTTCATAACCATTACTTAACTTTAATAATTCTCATTTCAATTAGAACTCCAATTTCTAGCTAAGTAGAAAAATATCATTTTTTAAATGTAATTGAGTGTAAAGGATTAAACATAATTTGCAAAATATTTCTTAATGTAAGTGAAGATTTGATGAGCAGAAGGGATTTTTATAAGATTTCATCATCAAAAACAGTTTTGAGAGACCGTGAGAAAATGTGTTCATCAAGGAATTAAACTTGCTTTTCCTCATGAACAATTTCTGTAAGTATT
>NW_013848111.1:0-373 GCF_000517525.1 Limulus polyphemus
GATTCATCAATTTCGAATCCTCTGATAGGAAGAAATCTATAAAAGAGCAAAATCAAAAAGCTTCACTGCAGTACATATACCCTTTCAGAAAGCAAATAAATTAGTAACAAAATGAACCACAAAAATCGCAAGAATGATAACATGAAGCTAGAGTTTTGCATGTATATAAGCAAGTACGCAACGAACGTTCATAAAAAAATTCGAGAAGATTAGTCCAAATGGAACGAAGTATTGGTACAAAACGCAAAACCTTCCATAACTTCCTTAAAACGAATAGTAGAAAAATGAAACTCTGCATATAACTGCGCAACGATAGAGTGTACCTACATAACAAATTTGGTGAATTATAATCAATTCAGGACCCTCTGGTAAC
>NW_013848112.1:0-374 GCF_000517525.1 Limulus polyphemus
CAGGCTTAAAATCTGACACAACAATTCTAACACTGTCCTAAACAATTCAAAGTCGGACACAACAGGTTCTAATAGTACTCTAACCGGCTTAAAATCTGACACTACAATTCTAACATTGTCCTAAATAGTTCAAAGTCGGACACAATAGGTTCTAACAGTACTCTAACAGGCTTAAAATCTGACACAACAATTCAAAGTCGGACACAACAGGTTCTAATAGTACTCTAACCGGCTTAAAATCTGACACTACAATTCTAACATTGTCCTAAATAGTTCAAAGTCGGACACAACAGGTTCTAACAGTACTCTAACCGGTTTAAAATCTGACACTACAATTCTAACATTGTCCTAAATAGTTCAAAGTCGGACACAAC
>NW_013848113.1:0-473 GCF_000517525.1 Limulus polyphemus
AGGAAAGCCTCGTCATTGAACGCCAACCACCGGTCGAGGTATCGCCGACGGAACCTCGGCCGCGTTCCCGGAGGCGTTCCGCAGAGGCGTAAGGTACCGCCGTCGAGATCAGGTCCGTGGAAAATTCTGAGATAGTCGGTAACGTTCTTTCGTCTGCTACCGCGTTTAACTTGTTCCCATAATATAAGAGGGAAACTGAAGTTAGGGTCATCCCTCTCAAAAGTACGGGTTTCGGTCTACGCCTCAGATACGTGGAAAGCCTCGGCATTGAACGCCAACCACCGGTCGAGATATCGCCGACGGGACCTCGGCCGCGTTCCAGGAGGCGTTCCGCAAGGCGTAAGGTACCGCCGTCGAGATCGGGTCCGTGGATTATGGGAACAAGTTAAACGCGGTAGCACACGAAAGAACGTTACCGACTATCGGAGAATTTTATAAGAGGGAAACTAAGGTTAGGGTCATCCCTCTCAAAA
>NW_013848114.1:0-615 GCF_000517525.1 Limulus polyphemus
CTGTACTGTCTTACTACAATGAATAAACTGTTTGAATCAACGAAGAGAGAAATAACAATCCCACAAGCTGTATTGTCTTACTACAATGAATAAACTGTTTGAATCAGGGAAGAGATACAGCTTGAGGGATTGTTATTTCTTGTCTTTGATTCAAACAGTTTATTCATTGTAGTGGGAAGAGAGAAATAACAATCCCACAAGCTGTATTGTCTTACTACAATGAATAAACTGTTTGAATCAGGGAAGAGAGAAATAACAATCCCACAAGCTGTATTGTCTTACTACAATGAATAAACTGTTTGATTCAGGGAAGAGAGAAATAACAATCCCTCAAGCTGTATTGTCTTACTACAATGAATAAACTGTTTGAATCAGGGAAGAGAGAAATAACAATCCCACAAGCTGTATTGTCTTACTACAATGAATAACCTGTTTGAATCAGGGAAGAGAGAAATAACAATTCCTCAAGCTGTATGGTCTTACTACAATGAATAAACTGTTTGAATCAGGGAAGAGAGAAATAACAATCCCTCAAGCTGTATTGTCTTACTACAATGAATAACCTGTTGGAATCAGGGAAGAGATACAGCTTGAGGGATTGTTATTTCTGGTCTT
>NW_013848115.1:0-403 GCF_000517525.1 Limulus polyphemus
GTTAAATCTAGTGTATTCTTAATGAAAGTACACAGTATCGTTAATTCTTGTGTCTTTTTATTGACAGTACACAGTATCGTTAAATCTTGTGTATTCTTATTGACAGTACACAGTATCGTTAAATCTTGTGTCTTTTTTTTGACAGTATACAGTATCGTTAAATCTTGTGTCTTTTTATTGATAATACACAGTATTGTTAAATCGTGTGTTTACTTATTGACAGTACACAGTTTTGTTAAATATTGTGTCTTCTTACTAATAGTACACAGTATCGTTAAATCTTGTGTCTTCTTATTGACAGTACACAGTATCGTTAAATCTTGTGTCTTCTTATTGACAGTACACAGTATCGTTAAATCTTGTGTCTTCTTATTGACAGTACACAGTATCGTTAAATCTTGTG
>NW_013848116.1:0-374 GCF_000517525.1 Limulus polyphemus
GCATTACCTAATAATTAAGGTTATTTCCATTCAAACTATGATATCCCACATGCATTACCTAATAATTAAGGTATTTCCATTTTAACTATGATATCCCACATGCATTACCCAATAATTAAAGTTGTTTTCATTCAAACCATGATATCCCACATGCATTACCTAATAATTAAAGTTGTTTTCATTCAAACTATGATATCCCACATGCATTACCTAATAATTAAAGTTGTTTTCATTCAAACTATGATATCCCACATGCATTACCTAATAATTAAAGTTGTTTTCATTCAAACTATGATATCCCACATGCATTACCTAATAATTAAAGTTGTTTCCATTCAAACTATGATATCCCACATGCATTACCTAATAATTAA
>NW_013848117.1:0-202 GCF_000517525.1 Limulus polyphemus
CGTGTTCCATTCTTCCATGATTACAACATGTAGAGCGTGTTCCATTCTTCCATGATTACAACATGCAGAACGTGTTCCATTCTTCCATGATTACAACACGTAGAACGTGTTCCATTCTTCCATGATTACAACATGTAGAACGTGTTCCATTCTTCCATGATTACAACATGTAGAACGTGTTCCCATTCTTCCATGATTACAA
>NW_013848118.1:0-374 GCF_000517525.1 Limulus polyphemus
GTACAGTACTGGATAAAGTACTGTGAAGGTTACAGGGGTATTGAAAAGTTAATTACTCTCATTATTAATTAGCTATATACTTTAATTATAATTTCAATTGTTTATAATTAATGTATCAGTAATTCTAAAACTTTAGTTAAATGTTGTGCTAGTTATTGCATTGACAAATAACTTTATAGCTCTATTACTATCAGATATTTGATATATTCTTCATGTGACAACTGTTACACTGCTGGTGTAGTCTTCTTATTATAGTATCAAATAACTATATCTCTATTACTATCAGATATTTGATATATTCTTGATGTGACATGAGTTACACTGCTGATGTAGTCTTGTTATTATAGTATCAAATAACTATAGCTCTATTACTA
>NW_013848119.1:0-374 GCF_000517525.1 Limulus polyphemus
ACTTCGACAAACGAAGGAATGTGACAATGACATTACTTCGACAAACAAACGAATGTGACAGTGACAATACTTCGACAAACAAACGAATGTGACAATGACATTACTTCGACAAACGAAGGAATGTGACAGTGACATTACTTCGACAAACGAAGGAATGTGACAATGGCATTACTTCGACAAACAAACGAATGTGACAGTGACAATACTTCGACAAACAAACGAATGTGACAATGACATTACTTCGACAAACAAACGAATGTGACAGTGACATTACTTCGACAAACGAAGGAATGTGACAGTGACATTACTTCGACAAACGAAGGAATGTGACAATGACATTACTTCGACAAACAAACGAATGTGACAGTGACATT
>NW_013848120.1:0-374 GCF_000517525.1 Limulus polyphemus
ATACACAAATCATCAACAACATCTTATAACAGTTTCCAGTAGAAATCTATCTAATACAACAATCATTAGTGTAACAGTATTTTATACAGAAATCATCAACAAGATCTTACAACAGTTTCCAGTAGAACTCTGTCTAATACAACAATCTTTAGTATACCAGCGTTTTATACACGAACCATCAACAAGATCTTACAACAGTTTCCAGTAGAACTCTGTATAATACAACAATCTTTAGTATAACAATATTTTTTAAAGCAATAATCAACAAGATCTTATAATAGTTTCCAGTAGAACTTTGTCTAATACAACAATGTTTAGTATACCAGTATTTCATACTGGAAAGATCAACAAAAGGATACTTCAGTTTCCAGTGG
>NW_013848121.1:0-375 GCF_000517525.1 Limulus polyphemus
TTGACAGTACACAGTATTGATAAATCATTTTTCTTCTTATTGACAGGACACAATATTTTTAAATTATGTTTCTTCTTATTCAAAGTACACAGTATTGATAAATCCTGTATCTTCCTATTGATAGGACACAGTATTGATAAATCCTGTATCTTCTTATTGACAGGACACAGTGTTGTTAAATCTTGTGTCTTCTTATTGACAGTACACATTATTGATAAATCCTGTATCTTCTTATTGACACGACACAGTACTGTTAAATCTTGTGGCTTGTTATTGATAGTACACAGTATCATTAAATCTTATGACTTGTTATGATAGTACACATTATCGTTAAATCTTGTGTCTTCTTTTTGAGAGTAAACGGTATTGATAAAT
>NW_013848122.1:0-373 GCF_000517525.1 Limulus polyphemus
AACAAGTAATTAATAATATAAACGGAGTTTTATACTGGAAAAGAATTAGAAACTTAAGGAACAAGTAATTAATAATATAAACGGTGTTTTATACTGGAAAAGAATTAGAAACTTAAGGAACAAGTAATTAATAATATAAACGATGTTTTATACAGGAACAGAATTAGAAACTTAAGGAATAAGTAATTAATAATATAAACGGTGTTTTATACAGGAACAGAATTAGAAACTTAAGAAACAAGTAATTAATAATATAAACGATGTTTTATACAGGAACAGAATTAGAAACTTAAGGAACAAGTAATTAATAATATAAACGATATTTTATGCAGACATAGAAGTAGAAACTTAAGGAACAAGTAATTAATAATAT
>NW_013848123.1:0-369 GCF_000517525.1 Limulus polyphemus
TTACAACCTAGTAATACCGCGGTAGAAATAACTGTTGAAGATTACTAACTAGGAATACAGCGGTAGAAATTACTGTTGACGATTACTACGTTGGAATACAACGGAAGAAATTACTGCTGAATACTACTACCTGGAAATACAATGGTAGAAAGTACCGTTGAAGATTACAACCTAGGAATACTGCGGTAGAAATGACTGTTGAAGATTAATACCTTGAAATACAGCGGTAGAAATGACTGATGAACATTACTACCTAGGAATACAACGGTAGAAATTACTGTTGACGATTACTACCTTGGAATACAACGGAAGAAATTACTGCTGAATACTACTACCTGGAAATACAACGGTAGAAAGTTCCGTTGAAGA
>NW_013848124.1:0-372 GCF_000517525.1 Limulus polyphemus
AAGTATGGTGTTTATAAATTCGGTTACTACAGATACACCTACGTGTTCGTGGAGTTGTTGTACCAAATAACGCTAAAGATGTGTATGGGGTTACACATTCGGAAACTAGAGTTACACCTAAATGTTCATTGAGTAGTTGTACCAAGTAAGGCTAAAGATGAGTATGATGGCTATAAATTTGGTAACTATAGTTACACCTAAGTGTTTATGGAGTAGTTGTACTAAGTAAGGCTAAAAATGAATATGGTGGTTATAAATTCGGTGACTGTAGTTACACCTAGGATTTTATGGAGTATTTGTACCAAGAAAGGCTGAAGATGAGTATGGTGGTTATAAATTTCGTAACTATTGTTACACCTAGGTGTTCATGTT
>NW_013848125.1:0-373 GCF_000517525.1 Limulus polyphemus
CTAAAATTGTAATCACTGTTGAAGCAAAATGATGAATTCTGAAATATTATAATTCAACCATATTTACCACATTATTTTTACGTTGAGATCTATGCAGATTCATGTGAAAATATGTAGAGGATTAGAAGTTTGTCCCACATACTGCATATGGCATATAATGTATCATATGTTAATATTGTAGCGGACATAATTGGAACTACTAATTTTGTATTATCATTTTTCTTAATCATGTGAGGCCTGCGTAGTTGAAGATAAACTAGATAAACGGTGCAACTCCTGTGTCTTACTTCCGCCAGTATCTCTAAAAACCAAGACACATTACATGATAATCTTCCTTATAATTTATTCCTCGATGTTTTTATTGTGGCTGCGA
>NW_013848126.1:0-373 GCF_000517525.1 Limulus polyphemus
GGTTTAGATACCAATCATAGATGGAGAACCAGTGCTGAAGTGAAAGGAAATATCTTAAAAATTTTTTTGAAAAAAACATTTCTTCGTAGAGGGCGATTATTTACAATCTAAAACGTATTTTAGGAATTTTTTCATTAAATTCCTCTTTAAACTTCATTAAAGAATAAAATTTTGTACAAATAATTGAATGTTATGCTACTATTTATAAAAATAAAATCAGAAATCCATTAAAAGATAAGTTCTCTATCATTTTTTCAATTCAGAAATGCACACTTGCATTGCCTACTAAGAAAGTTAGTACCGGCAGTCATAGGGTTAAACCATCCTGGATCTTTTCTCGTTGTCTACCTCTACTTATTTTCCTCACAAATTT
>NW_013848127.1:0-370 GCF_000517525.1 Limulus polyphemus
GCTAAATCATGTGTCTTCTTTATTGATAGTACACAGTATTGTTAAATCTTGTGTCTTCTTATTGACAGTACACAGTATCGTTAAATCTTGTGTCTTCTTATTGACAGTATACAGTATCGGTAAATCTTGTGTCTTTTTATTGATAGTACACAGTATTGTTAAATATTGTGTCTTTTTATTGACAGTACACAGTATCGTTAAATCTTGTGTATTCTTATTGAAAGTACACAGTATCGTTAAATATTGTGTATTCTTATTGACAGTACACAGTATCGTTAAATCTTGTGTCTTCTTATTGACAGTACACAGTATCGTTAATATCTTGTGTCTTCTTATTGACAGTACACAGTATCGTTAAACCTTGTGTCTT
>NW_013848128.1:0-373 GCF_000517525.1 Limulus polyphemus
TAAATTGCACTTACCCCGAACCCTTTGTCTATGTTGGCTTTAATATTTGTGTTAATTATACTACCTCTTATATTCCGTATTACAGAGTTCTGACCATGGCGAAAAGTTCAACATATATTTACACACTTCATTAGTTCCAATACTAATCGTGAACAATTTACATTAAAATCCTTTCAAGACTGTCGTATTACCTTAAAACTAATGTGAGATTTTTGGTCTAGTGTTAAGTGGCCTTATTAAATTCTTATACGTTAATTCGTGAGAGGTAGTTAGGTACATCTTCATCATGTATGCAATTCGTATAGTAGGTCCTTTTTTTGCCAATTTTTCTCGAAATAATTTAGCAAATTATACAACAGTCTATTGGAGATGG
>NW_013848129.1:0-750 GCF_000517525.1 Limulus polyphemus
ATAAACGAGTTATGAATGTATGACTTAGAACTGAAATACAACAATATAAGTAACTGAATGTGTACAATTTTGGGCAAGCTGTAAATCATGATCTTGGATCTTGCAGAACATGATTTAAAGCTGCGTCACAAAACTTTTGTTTCCTAATGGCCACTTGATAAAGAGAGCTGTGGTATACCTATAAGATATTTATACTGTATTATAAAGATGTACTGTTAAATAAGTTAAGTTTTATTCATGCAACTACCTTAAACCTAAAATTTTGTTTTATATATATATATATATTTAAAATAATCACAATACTTTATAGTTATAAAATTAATAGTGACATTGATCAAATTATGAGAATAATTTCATATTTAGCTCTAAAAACAATTTGTTCAATCAGCCAATAATGATTGTCTCAAAAGATAGATTTACACTTTAGTATATTTTCTTATACACCTCATCCCAGATAGGCGAGTTGGATTGTAGATGAGTAATTTTTATATTGTAATCATTAATATACACGTACTGAAGATTGTTTAATCTGTACAAATACAGGCAATATTTCAAATTTCAATTAAACTTGATAAATATTGTTTTTATGTTGAGTGTTAATATTTTGTGTTCTAAGCTGCCTATTTAAAATAAATATTAAGTAAAAAGCACCTGTGCATAAAATAGGGTTAACTTTCATTAAGATTTAAAAACTTTGAAACAAAAAGTACCAGACCTTCATGTAAGTTTGAAATTTTTTGATTTTTGTGT
>NW_013848130.1:0-372 GCF_000517525.1 Limulus polyphemus
TAATGCATAATTTCATTTGATAAACACGTTTAGATTGAATGGTAATTTATAATCAGTCACAAGAACGTCGAATCTGAATCACTTGAAAAAAACAGGGGGTGCTTAACTTTTTTTTCCAGGTGTATATATTAGTAACCAGTAGTCTGGTCTTTTTTTTAAGAAATCCAATCTTATATCACCAGCCAAGTGCAATAAAGATCCTAAAGTATATGGAAAGGTTCTAATTTCTATAAGTAGACAGATGGCAGAAAGGTCCTAATTTCTATCAGTGGCCAACAGAACACAACAAATACTAACATTTATCAGTATACAGATTTTGGAAACATCACAGATATCCTAATGTAAGTTAGTAGATGTATGTCAGAAAGGTAC
>NW_013848131.1:0-694 GCF_000517525.1 Limulus polyphemus
GTTTGTAAAGGACTTAGACAAAAATGGCGACTGTTTCAAGTATCTGTGTGGGAAATTTCCAACTCTTTCAGAAGCGAAACTTAAAGAAGGTATTTTTGTTGGGCCTCAGATTAGGAAATGGACTTCGGATGTACAGTCCGAAAGGACAATGAAGAAAGTTGAAAACAAGTGTGGAGTTCCTTTAAAGATGTTATTTACAATTTTTTAGGAAATAACCAGGACTCAAATTTCGAAAATATTGTCAATAACATGCTCGATTAATTCATGAATATGTATATTCGTTTGACACCAATATTCTTCCCTTTTCTTCAATTTGTTTGTATTTTGTTAACAAACATAATAATAAAAAATGCTCATTGTGGTAAACGGAATAATAATTTGATCTAAGTAAGAATTTTCTTCTTCCCGATTTGTAAAAAATCCTTACGTGACAGAAAAAAAAAAGAATATTATTTTCGAAATCTGCGTAGGTGAATTGTTATTAAAACCAAAATAACTTTTATGAAGTTTAAATTCACAGGCCTGTGTAATCGATCATCGTATTCGCTAAGTTAGTAAATAATCATATTATCGCCCACACAAAATCAGCCAAGTTCCAGCCTAAACTCGAAAATTATCAGCCTTCAGAATAAAATTATTCCCTTTAGGTCCAAGCATTTTCATCTCAAAGATATTATGTCCTGTTACATCTCCA
>NW_013848132.1:0-399 GCF_000517525.1 Limulus polyphemus
AGTTTTGGATTCAGTTGTATTTATTGATGTGTTGAAGTAAAATGATATTCCCCGTCATTAAACCATGTCAGTAAATGTTTACGAAATACATAGAGAAAACAGGGTTTGCAGCAAACATTAGTTTTATCCTCAAAATAAAACTTGCAAGTTCTACCATGATAGTTTTGGATTCAAATACGATTTAATAAAATTGATATATATATATTTACACCCACAAAGTAAGTATTTGTCGAAGTTAAAATTGTTTTTCAAAGAGTCTATTACAGATTTATGTAAGTGAGCAACAATAAATGAGGCCCGACATGGCCAGGTGGTTAGGGCGCTAGACTCGCAATCTGAGGGTCGCGGGTTCGAATCCCCTTCACACCAAATACCCCCACGGCTGAAAGGGCGAGCACC
>NW_013848133.1:0-373 GCF_000517525.1 Limulus polyphemus
AGCAAGAAGTTTGAATGGACAGTTTCTTGCCAGCATGCTTTCAAGAAAAATTGGCCTCAGCTCCTCTTTTAAGGCTTTCAAATCTCTCACTGCCGTACATTCTGGATTGTGATGCTAGTAATGTCGGAATTGGAGGAGTGTTGTCTCAAAAAGTGGACGAAAACAAAGATGTGGTGGCCTACTTCAGTAGGGTCCTGAGTCGACCAGAGAGTACTTACTGTGTAACAGGGAGTGAACTCCTTGCTATAGTAAAGAGTCTGAGATATTTCTCTCCTTAACTCTATGGGGTTAGGTTTACCATCAGGACAGACCATGCTGCATTACGCTGGTTAAGATAATTAAAGAACCCAGAGGGACAACTGGCACATTGGAC
>NW_013848134.1:0-371 GCF_000517525.1 Limulus polyphemus
CCTGTACTCTAAGGGGAGGAAAGTGATTCCAATGAACCCTAAACTAACCACGTATCTTGTTTTTAATAAAGTGAGAATCCACAACTTAAAGGTATAAATCTAGAACAGATAAAAGTCATCATGGATTTTAGTGCTGTACGCATGGAAACGTATTGGTGACCCACATGGAGAACGTAAGAGTGTAAAACAATGTTTTTTTATAGGATGTGCACAGTTGTTATTATAGAGAATAAATTTATCATCAGGATAACATCATTTACTCTCTTTAGATTGCTAATTATAACAACATGTTATCTATTATTACCCTTCAAAGCTTTTGACTAAGCGTTAAAACGTCAAGTCCTAATATACATTTTGGTTTGGTTTGTTTT
>NW_013848135.1:0-374 GCF_000517525.1 Limulus polyphemus
AGTGGTTGGAGGAGAAAGAAAATAAACAAGAAGAGAGACTACAGAAGTGGTTGGAGGAGAAAGAAAATGAACAAGAAAGGAGGCTACAGCAGTGGTTGGAGGAGAAGGAAAATGAACAAGAAGAGAGACTACAGCAGTGGTTGGAGGAGAAAGAAAATGAACAAGAAAAGAGGCTACAGCAGTGGTTGGAGGAGAAAGAAAATAAACAAGAAGAAAGTCTCCAACAGTTCAGAGAAAGCCAGCATACACAAATGGAAAAGATTAATAAATTTCAAAGTGAAATAAATACATTAAAGGACGATTTACTGTCGTTTACACAGGGAGAATATATTAACCATGGACCTAATCAGCCCCATACAACAGAAAGCCCCTTC
>NW_013848136.1:0-373 GCF_000517525.1 Limulus polyphemus
GTTACGTCTCCGTGTGTTAATTGATTTTTCCGTAACTTCGTTCCAACTGAAATTTTAACGACACAAGTCTTTACTTAATAAAACTGGTTTATTCTTTCCGAATATAACTTTACCGATACACTGAACTCAACAATCGCGCTAAACAAACGAACGTCAATAATACTTCTGACCGCAGTTCAATCACTCACTATCTCTCACTCACATTACATTCCCCTATTTTATATACCAGCGTAACCTATTTCTAGCAAGAAGTAGAACATTCGCCAAAGTACATGATAGTTCTAGAAACAAGATAGCGTGAGAATTGTCACGTGATCTCGATGACGCAACACTGCCCCCTCCTTAATATTGTTCGTCCCGAACAATAACCACA
>NW_013848137.1:0-483 GCF_000517525.1 Limulus polyphemus
GACATCACTGTAAAATGTTCCACTTAAGTCTACTAACTCACTGTAAAATGTTCCACTTATGTCTACTGACATCGTTGCAGAATGTTCCTCTTAAATCTATCGACATCGCTGTAGAATTTTCCTCTTAAGTCTACTGACATTACTGTAAAATGTTCCACTTAAGTCTACTGACATCACTGTAAAATGTTCCACTTAAGTCTACTGATACCGTTGCAGAATGTTCCTCTTACATCTATCGACATCACTGTAGAAGTTTTTTACTGAAGTCTATTGGCATCTATTAGCATCATTGTATCTTAAGTCTGTTGCCATCACTGTAGAATTTTTTCACTAAAGTCTATTGGCATCTATTAGCATCGCTGTATCTTAAGTATGTTGCCATCACTGTAGAATTTTTCACTAAAGTCTATTGGCATCTATTAGCATCGCTGTATCTTAAGTCTGTTGCCATCACTGTAGAATTTTTTCACTAAAGTCTATTGG
>NW_013848138.1:0-373 GCF_000517525.1 Limulus polyphemus
ATACAGATGTATATACTGTATTTCATATTTAGTTTTAATTATCATTAGAAATAACTTGGCACAAAATATAATTAATAAACAATCTAAAAAAAAGCAAATAATATAAATATACATTGATTTTTAACATGTGAGCAGAAAAATTTTATTAGATCTCAGAAATTGGAAATTAGCAGGGATGGGATGGTTCTCGTGATTTCTTTTTTCTCCTTTTCATATTTTACCTAGTTATTTTACAGTTGCAAATTCATAAGCATTGTTTGTGAACTTTAGTTCTCATTTCTTACTAGGTATTCACATTCGTAATACAAGTTCAAGTTTTAATATATTGTTACGTATCTGCTTGTTTGATAATTTCTGGTAAAAATTCTTTCCT
>NW_013848139.1:0-373 GCF_000517525.1 Limulus polyphemus
GTGAATGTACTGAGTGATAACTGACTCACTACATTTTAAAATGTAAAACTAAATGAATTTTCGTGAGATATCATAGTGAATGTACTGAGTGATAACTGAATCACTACATTTTAAAATGTAAAACTAAATTAATTTTCGTGAGATATCATAGTGAATGTACTGAGTGATAACTGAATCACTACATTTTAAAATGTAAAACTAAATGAATTTTCGTGAGATATCATAGTGAATGTACTAAGTGATAACTGTATCACTATATTATGAAATATAAAAGCTACGTGTTGGTTCATGAAATATTAACAGAAAATGACAAGTGGAAGTGAATGTAGTGATTCCGTGTACGTAATAACGGTATAGTTACATTTTGAAATAT
>NW_013848140.1:0-374 GCF_000517525.1 Limulus polyphemus
GGAGAGTTATATGTATCTTGAGTAGTCTTAAACCGCTTTTGCATAAAAACATTCTATGTTCTAATTAAGCTACGCAAATCGCCATTTTGAGAGTAAGCCAAAAAAGAGCAAAAACACAACAAATGGTGAT
The DNA here is from genome assembly GCF_000517525.1 of Limulus polyphemus. Lineage (NCBI taxonomy): Eukaryota > Metazoa > Arthropoda > Merostomata > Xiphosura > Limulidae > Limulus > Limulus polyphemus. The sequence continues at coordinate 131 of NW_013848140.1, forward strand.
GCAACATAATTTAAACAATAATACTACTTCACGGCGTTTCCCAATTAAGTTTGATGTTGATTAATAAAGAAATTATTTTCTTTACACCACAGCATATGACTTGTTTTGTGTTTAAAACCGCTTCTTCATTTAATCAACTCGGCGATCACTGATATGATGTATTGCTTTTACAAAATAAAAAAATGTGCTAATTCGTTTTCCAAATTATAATTAAATCTACAGCGTAAAAGTCACACAGTCAGTG
>NW_013848141.1:0-373 GCF_000517525.1 Limulus polyphemus
GGGTTTCCATCAAGTGAAAATGGCTGAAACAGATAAACCTAAGACTGCATTTAATTATGGCCAAGGTCTCTGGCAATTCTGTGTGATGCCATTCGGGCTTAGCAATGCTCCAGCAACATTTGAGAGGCTGATGGAAAGAGTACCGAAAGGCCTACAATGGAGGATAACCCTTGAGTACCTGAATGATGTCATAGTGTTTGCAACAACGTTTGATGAGGAAATGTTTTGGTTGGAGGAAGTATTCAAGCATTTGAAAGCAGGAAACCTCAAACTCCATCCCAAGAAATGCCACTTGTTCCAGAAAGAGGTGCTTTACTTGGGTCCCATTGTAAGTGAGCATGGGGTGCAAACTGATCCTGACAAGATAGAAAAC
>NW_013848142.1:0-373 GCF_000517525.1 Limulus polyphemus
ACATCGTGTGTTATATATAGAATATCCACGAGAACATCGTGTGTTATGTATAGGATATTTATAAGAACATCGTGTGTTATATATAGGATATTTATAAGAACATCGTGTGTTATATATAGGATATCCACGAGAACATCGTGTGTTATGTATAGGATATCTATAAGAACATCGTGTGTTATGTATAGGACATCTATAAGAACATCGTGTGTTATGTATAGGATATCCACGAGAACATCGTGTGTTATGTATAGGATATCTATAAGAACATCGTGTGTTATGTATAGGACATCTATAAGAACATCGTGTGTTATGTATAGGATATCCACGAGAACATCGTGTGTTATGTATAGGATATCCACGAGAACATCGTGTG
>NW_013848143.1:0-374 GCF_000517525.1 Limulus polyphemus
GATAATACAGTAAGTCTCCAAGAAGCTCTATTGTAATGTTTATAGTCTAGTCTTTGTTAATACAGTAAGTCTCCAAAAAGCTATATTGTACGGTTTATAGTCTAGTCTTTGTTAATACAGTAAGTCTCCAAGAAGTTATATTGTAATGTTTATAATATAATCTTTGTTAATACACCACGTCTCCAAGAAGCTATATTGTAATGTTTGTAGTTTAGTTTTTGTTAATACAGTAAGTCTCCAAGAAGCTATATTGTAATGTTTAAAGTCTAGTCTTTGTTAGTACAGTAAGTCTCCAAGAAGCTCTATTGTAATGTTTATAATCTAGTCTTTGTCAATACAGTAAGTCTCCAAGTAGGTATATTGTGATGTTTATA
>NW_013848144.1:0-373 GCF_000517525.1 Limulus polyphemus
AATGAGACACACATTTGGCATGTAATGCTGTTTGAATACAAGAAGGGAAACAATGCCTCTATAGCCATAAGGAATATCAAAGAAGTTTATGGAAATGTTTTGAATGTTCGTAAGTTTCAACAATGGTTCAGCAAATTTCATCAAGTGACTTTCACCTTAAAAACTGTGATGTCAGGGGCCAACATGTTGGAATTGATATTGATGCTCTGAAGATGCTTGTTGAGTCTAACCCAAGGCAACACACTCATGAAATGGCCCTGAAATTACATGTCTCCTATGAAACAATAAGTAAACATCTAAGGAATATGGAAAAACTACCATAAAGAAAGTAGTTTGGGTTGCTTCACAAACTACTCCGATGATCATCGTTTCC
>NW_013848145.1:0-373 GCF_000517525.1 Limulus polyphemus
CTCTTCTTGTTTCTTTTCTTTTTCCTCCAACAACTGCTGTAATCTCTCTTCTTGTTTAATTTCTCGTTTAATTTCTCGTTCTTCTTGTTTCTTTTCTTTTTCCTCTAACAACTGTTGTAAATTCTCTTCTCGTTCTTCTTGTTTCTTTTGCTGTTCGTGTATTGCTGCCATCAAGTCTGCTAGGCTGTAGTTTGATTTGGCGCTTCTCGTTTCCATTGGTTTTTTGTCCCACTCTCTGACACCAATTAGTTACGTCTCCGTTTTTGAATTAACTTTCCGTAACTTCGTTCCGACGAAACTTAACGACACAAGTCCTTACTTAATAAAACTGATTTATTCTTTCTGAATATCACTTTACGATACACTTATTTTC
>NW_013848146.1:0-373 GCF_000517525.1 Limulus polyphemus
AGTGGGATGAGAAGAGAGACAGATGTAGCAATTCATCAGTTAAATTAGTAGTAATGGTTTGCCTGGACTAGAAGTGGGCTGAACAGAGAAACAGATGTAGCAATTGATCAGTTAACTTAGCAGGAATGGTTTGCTTGGACTGGAAGTGGGCTGAACAGAGAAACAGATGTAGCAACTGATCAGTTAAACTAGTAGTAATTATTTGCTTGGACTGGAAGTGGGCTGAGCAGAGAGACAGATGTAGCAACTGATCAGTTAAATTAGTAGTAATGATTTGTCTGGACTGGAAGTGGACTGAACAGATGTAGCAACTGATCGATTAAATTAGTAGTAATGATTTGCCTAGACTGGAAGTGGGACTGAGCAGAGAAAC
>NW_013848147.1:0-375 GCF_000517525.1 Limulus polyphemus
ATCCCTTTCCTTCATAACACTGTTAAGGTTATTCCCATCCAAATTATACTTATAATTCAAATTATGATAACCCACATATATTATCTTGCATTTACTATAACTAAAATCCATCTGCCATATATTTGCCCACCTCACTAAATGATCTGAGTACTTTTGTAAATCAGCAGCACCCTCTTCACAGCTTGCAACACCCAATACCTTAATATCATCTGAAAATTTAAGTAATTTATTGACTATCCGTTCATTTATGTCATTGATGTAAATTAAAAAGAACAAAGATCCTAAGACTGAACTTTATTTGTAACAACCCTCTGCTTTTTTCCATCAAGCCATTCCTCTATCCAATTTGGTAACTTATCCCCCACACCTATAGAG
>NW_013848148.1:0-373 GCF_000517525.1 Limulus polyphemus
AACGTGTAAACGTTGCTTTGTCTCTTCTGGTGCGTAATGCGTGTGAACCATTATTGGACAGAATTGTCACCAGTGATGAAAAATAAATTCTCTATGCGAATATTAACGCCAAAAACAATAGCTCAGTCATAGACAAAAAAACCACTTCCGACCCCAAAACCTGGACTCCATCTGCAGGAAGTGATGCTTTGCATTTGGTGGGACATCAGAGGATTAATTCATTTTGAACTCCTCAATCCACAGCGAACTGTCAATGCACAGATCTATAATCAGCAACTGGAACGTTTAAATCAAGCCCTTCTTCCGAAATGTACTTCACTCGTCAATCGGAAAGGTGTTCTTCTTCTCTACGACAATGCACGTCCACGTGTGG
>NW_013848149.1:0-373 GCF_000517525.1 Limulus polyphemus
GTGCCTTGTCAAACAATCACCCATAATTCGATGACGAGGAACCCACTTTGAGACTAATAATGGTTCGAGATGGCTTGAATGGGTAACAAAGAAAAACTTTAACATAACAGCTAACGTACAATGATTCGACGTCATCACGTACAAGTAATTTACACCTGACACGGATATATATACAGTATTCAACAAAGAGGTCACATGATACTGTTGCAAAACATACAAGAGCTATCTTCGCACTCTGGGGCGTTGGGTTACAGTAGGGTTATTTTATTCAATTAAGATGGATTCCTTGATTTTTCGTTTGTTCATGTTGGGTTCTTTGTTTAAAATGACTGTGTTTTTAATAGTGAAAAAACATGGGACGGTTTTTTATTGT
>NW_013848150.1:0-374 GCF_000517525.1 Limulus polyphemus
TCGTTAAATCTTGTGTCTTCTTATTGAAAGTACACAGTATCGTTAAATCTTGTGTCTTCTTATTGACAGTACACAGTATCGTTAAATCTTGTGTCTTTTTATTGACAGTACACAGTATCGTTAAATCTTGTGTCTTCTTATTGAAAGTAACAGTATCGTTAAATCTTGTGTCTTCTTATTGACAGTACACAGTATCGTTAAATCTAGTGTCTTCTTATTGACAGTTCGTAGTATCGTTATATTTTCTGTCTTCTTATTGACAGGACACAGTATCGTTAAATCTTGTGTCTTCTTATTGACAGTACACAGTATCGTTAAATCTTGTGTCTTCTTATTGACTGGACACATTATTGTTAAATCTTGTGTTTTCTTAC
>NW_013848151.1:0-372 GCF_000517525.1 Limulus polyphemus
TAATAACGTGACGCTGGAAAGAAGATAATTGTGAAGCTGGTATGACGATAGTTGAACTAATAACGTGATGCTGGAATGAAGATAATTGTGAAGTTGGTATGACGATAGTTGTTATAATAACGTGACGCTGGAATGAAAATAATTGTGAAGTTGGTATGACGATAGTTATACTAATAAGGTGACGCTGGAATGAAGATAATTGTGAAGCTGGTATGACGATAATTGTGCTAATAACGTGACGCTGGAATGAAGATAATTGTGAAGCTGGTATGACGATAGTGGTGCTAATAAGGTGACGCTGGAATGAAGATAATTGTGAGGTTGGTATGACGATAGTTGTTATAATAACGTGACGCTGGAGTGAAGATAATT
>NW_013848152.1:0-373 GCF_000517525.1 Limulus polyphemus
TACGTAATTACACTGTTTATAAATCAAGTGAACTCTTCAATACGTAATTACACTGTTTAATAATAAAATGCGCTCTTTAATACGTAATTACACTGTTTAATAATCAACTGAACTAATTAATACGTAATTATAATGTTTAATAATAAAATGCGCTTTTTAATACGTAATTACACTTTTTAATAATCAACTGCACTCTTTAAAACGTGATTTCACTGTTTAATAATTAACTGCACTCTATAATACGTAATTACATTGTTTAATAATCAACTGCTCTTGTTAATACGTAGTAACACTGTTTGATAATAAACTGTACTTTTAATACGTAATTATACTGTTTAATAATAAACTGCACTCTTTTATATGTAATAAGAAT
>NW_013848153.1:0-373 GCF_000517525.1 Limulus polyphemus
GTCTTTTTAAAGATACGCAACGTTTCATCTGGGACCATGATGATGACTTGTCCAATTAATTCTGATATAATAAAACCAGATTATAACCCTGGAAGCTAGGTACACTTTTAGGGGAAAAAATCTAAAAGTGATGAATTAGGTTTATGAAATTAAGAATCACAATTTCCCTTCATTGGAATAATCTGTCCTAGAATCATAAACTTCCTTCCTTGGGATACCATAACATAGAATCATAAACTTCCTTCCTTGGTATACCATAACATAGAATTATAAACTTCCTTCATTGGAATAATCTGTCTTAGAATCATAAACTTCCTTCCTTGGGATACCATAACATAGAATTATAAACTTCCTTCCTTGGGATACCATAACA
>NW_013848154.1:0-373 GCF_000517525.1 Limulus polyphemus
AAAATGGAAACGAGAAGCGGCAAATCAAACTACAGCTTAGCAGATTAGATGGCAGCAATACAAGAACAGCAAAAGAAACAAAAAGAACGAGAAGAGAAAAAAGAAGAGAAATTGCAGCAGTTCTTGGAGGAAAAAGAAAAGAAACAAGAAGAACGATAAGAGAAATTACAACAGTTGTTAGAGGAAAAAGAAAAGAAACAAGAAGAACGAGAGAATAAACAAGAAGAGAGATTACAGCAGTTGCAAGAAAACCTGCAACAGTGGCAACTCGAACAGCAAAATAAACAAGAACAGAGATTACAACAGTGGCAAGAAAACTTGCAGCAGTGGCAGCTCGAACAGACAAAATAAACAAGAAGAGAGATTACAACAG
>NW_013848155.1:0-373 GCF_000517525.1 Limulus polyphemus
GGCAACTGGAACGAGAAAAGAAACAGGAAGAAAGTCTCCAACAGTTGAGAAAAAGGCAGCATACACAAATGGAAAAGATTAGCAAATTTCAAAGTGAATTAAATACAATAAAGGACGATTTACTGTCTTTTACACAGGTAGGTTATATTAACCATAGACCTAATGAGCCCCAGACAACAAGAACCCCTTCCGGACCCTGCAGCTAAACCCTAATGCAGACATATTCAGTTCTGCCAGAAGTCACATTCTAGACATGAGTGTTAGCAATAGGGGTGATCTAGTAGGAAGGAAGCCATAGGAATTAGATGGGAAGGCACCATGGGAAGCATATAGAGCACAATTGTAGCTCCTGGCAGAAATGAATGGGTGGACA
>NW_013848156.1:0-370 GCF_000517525.1 Limulus polyphemus
AACGATTCACGCACTTTACTAACGGTCACTACCGCGCTTAACTCAATTGTCCGTCTCTATCTCTGCCTGTCTGCAATTCCAATTCTGATTAATTGTCTCGCTTTATCCGGCGCACTTATATACAAGAATAGGGGGTGCATAAAAAAGACTAGAGTTGCCACGAACAGACATGATTCTTCTAGAATCTCATGATGTGTTACTAGCGTCACGTGACTTCCGCTGTCGTAACACTGCCCCTTCCTTAGTATTGTTCGTCCCGAACAATAGCCACTTACATTAAACTAATAGATAATTAACAATAACTCAATTAAATGTACAGAATTTACAAACACTACAAACACAAAATTAAAATTCAACAAACTCTCTTAAT
>NW_013848157.1:0-371 GCF_000517525.1 Limulus polyphemus
GTTTTCTTACTGACAGTACACATTATTGTTTAATCTTGTGTCTTTTAATTGACAGGACACATTATTGTTAAATATTGTGTTTTTTTACTGACAGTACACATTATTGTTTAATCTTGTGTCTTTTAATTGACAGGACACATTATTGTTAAATCTTGTGTTTTTTACTGACAGTACACAGTATCGTTAAATCTTGTGTCTTCTTATTGACAGTACACAGTATTGTTAAATCTTTTGTCTTCTTATTGAGAGTACACAGTATTCTTAAATCGTGTGTCTTCTTATTGACTGAATACAGTTTTGTTAAATCTTTTGTCTTCTTATTGAAAGTACACAGTATCGTTAAATCTTGTGTCTTCTTATTGACAGTACAC
>NW_013848158.1:0-372 GCF_000517525.1 Limulus polyphemus
GTTAGTTTACGAGTGATTTTACTGTGTCGTTTTTACTCTATAGTTTACTTAATGATATGAAATTTGCGTTGGTTAATGAGTGATTTTACTGTGTTACATTCACTCTGTAGTTTAGTTAATAATATGACGTCTTTGTTGGTTCATGGATGGTTTTACTTTGTCATATTTACTCTATAGTTTAGTTAATAATATGACGTCTTTGTTGGTTCATGTATGATTTTACTGTGTCATATTTACTCTACAGTTTAGTTAATAATATGACATCTTTGTTGGTTCATGGATGATATTACTGTGTTGTATTTACTCTATAGTTTAGTTAATAATATGACGTCTTTGTTGGTTTATGTATGATTTTACTGTGTCTATATTTAC
>NW_013848159.1:0-373 GCF_000517525.1 Limulus polyphemus
TACACCATCGTGTAATATATTTGTAAGTTATACATCATGATGTAATATATTTGTAAGTTATACACCATGGTGTGATATATTGTAAGTTATAAACCATGATGTAATATATTTGTAAGTTATACACAATGGTGTAATATATTTGTAAGTTATACACCATGGTGTAATATATTTGTAAGTTATACACCATCGTGTAACATTTCTAACTTATGCACCATGATGTAATATATGTGTAAGTTATACACCATCGTGTAACATTTCTAACTTATGCACCATGATGTAATATATTTGTAAGTTATACACCATGGTGTAATATATTTGTAAGTTATACATCATGGTGTAATATATTTGTAAGTTATACACCATGGTGTAATAT
>NW_013848160.1:0-373 GCF_000517525.1 Limulus polyphemus
TGCATAACTTAGAGTAGATGCCTGCTCTTTTTCAGATTCTATTGGATTACACAAATTAGACTAGATGCCTGCTCTTTATCAGACCCTAATGGGTTGCATAACCTATAGGAAATGCCTGCTCTTTATCAGACCCTATTGGTTTACATAACTTACACTAGATTCCTGTACTTCATCACACCTATTGGGTTGCATAACTTATAGTAGATGCTTGATTTTTATCAATCCATATTGAGTTGTATAACATACACTAGATGCCTGTACATTATCACACCCTATTGGGTTGCATAACTTATAGTAGATACGTGCTTTTTATCAGACCCTACTAGATTGCATAACTTGTAGTAGATGTCTGCTTTTTATAGACGCTATTGGG
>NW_013848161.1:0-371 GCF_000517525.1 Limulus polyphemus
ATCTTAACCTGGATTTAGAAACTATCGAGCTATCTTATTTTCACGTAGAGTATTTATTATTTTTGACATAAGGCTTGATGATATTTTTCCCACACACCATATTTGTCACAACCATTGACACCGACGTGTTTCACACATACCAGGCTTTCCATGCCGACTGGGAAACAACGAACATACTAGATCGAGATAGATAGATCAAACATCGTGGTTATTTCGGTTTAGATTTTTCCCAGAATTTTAAAAACGAAAAATATTTGAAAATAATAAAATTTCGAAGAAAACAACCAGCGGTGTTCTGCAATAAATATTTTTTGCCATGATTGTTAATGAAGGTTTACTTCTTACGTGAAAAAAAAATCAAATAATTAATT
>NW_013848162.1:0-373 GCF_000517525.1 Limulus polyphemus
AATAGACGATCTTACTGAAGTTTACAATATTACCTTGAGTAATAGACGATCTTACTGAAGTTTACAATATTACCTTGAGTAATAGACGATCTTACTGAAGTTTACCTTATTTTCTCTTGAGTAATAGACGATCTTACTGAAGTTTACAATATTACCTTGAGTAATAGACGATCTTACTGAAGTTTACAATATTACCTTGAGTAATAGACGATCTTACTGAAGTTTACAATATTACCTTGAGTAATAGACGATCTTACTGAAGTTTACAATATTACCTTGAGTAATAAACGATCTTGCTGAAGTTTACAATATTACCTTGAGTACTAGACGATCTTACTGAAGTTTACAATGTTACCTTGAGTACTAGACGATC
>NW_013848163.1:0-371 GCF_000517525.1 Limulus polyphemus
ATTTAATGTGATGTTTCTCTATTTTTCCATGGTTGCACCGTTTATCTAATATGATATGTTTCTCTATTTTTCCATGGTTGCACCGTTTATCTAATATGATATGTTTCTCTATTTTTCCATGGTTGCATCTTTTATCTAATGTGATATGTTTCTCTATGTTTCGGTGGTTGTACCTATCTAATGTGATATGTTTCTCTATGTTTCGGTGGTTGTACCTATCTAATGTGATATGTTTCTCTATTTTTCGATGGTTGCATCTTTTATTTAATGTGATATGTTTTTCTATTTTTCCATGGTTGCATCTTTTATCTAATGTGATATGTTTCTCTATTTTTCCATGGTTACATCTTTTATTTAATGTGATATGTTTT
>NW_013848164.1:0-363 GCF_000517525.1 Limulus polyphemus
ATTTAGGATACTATTACTGTATAGATACTTTATTAACCCACAACCCGCTTGATACACCAATATATTTAAGATATTATTACTGTATAGATACTTTATTACCCCACAATCCACTTGATACACCAATATATTTAGGATAATATTACTGTATAGATACTTTATTAACCCACAAACCACTTGATACAATATTACTGTATAGATACTTTATTAACCCACAACCCACTTGATACACCAATATATTTAGGATATTATTACTGTACAGATACTTTATTAACCCACAAACCACTTGATACACCAATATATTTAGGATAATATCATTGTATAGATACTTTATTAACCCACAAACCACTTGATACAATATTACTG
>NW_013848165.1:0-374 GCF_000517525.1 Limulus polyphemus
CACACACACACAGATATATACATATATATTTATATATATAAAGTTTTAAATTATGTAATATATTTTTTACTCCAATTAATTAGTCATTAAAATAGAATAGTTTGTTTTGTTTTCGTTGTTGTTTTTTAAGAAAAAAAAGGAAAACATATAAAATATTTCCATTGTTTGTATAACTTTATACAGGCGACCTAAAGAATACTAGGGCCCTATGGCCAGGTGGTTAGGGCGCTCGACTCGCAATCTGCGGTCGCGGGTTCGAATCCCCGTCTCACCCTTTCAACCGTGGAGGCGTTATAATGTCACGGTCAATCCCACTATTCGTTGGTAAAATAGGAGCCCAAACGTTGGGCGGTGATGACTAGCTGCCTTCCCTC
>NW_013848166.1:0-370 GCF_000517525.1 Limulus polyphemus
AACAAGATAGGGATGGAAGTGGACATATCACTTGGTCCGGCTAATGATTATATAGCAGACTAAGGTGTCTCGACTTTACATGGAGAGTAAGATATCTACATTACTGACAAAACAAATAGAACCAGAATATCCAAAAAACAAGATAGGGATGGAAGTGGGCATATCACTTGGTTCGGCTAATGATTATATAGCAGACTAAGGTGTCTCGACTTTACATGGAGAATAAGATATCTACATTACTGGACAAAACAAGTAGAACCAGAATATCCAAAAGACAAGATAGGGATGGAAGTGGGCATATCACTTGGTTCGGCTAATGATTATATAGCACACTAAGGTGTCTCGACTTTACATGGAGAAGTAAGATATC
>NW_013848167.1:0-372 GCF_000517525.1 Limulus polyphemus
GATAGCTAACTATCGTATGGGTCTTCAATATAAGATAGCTAACTATCGTATGGGTCTTCAATATAAGATAGCTAACTATCGTATGGGTCTTCAATATAAGATAGCTAACTGTCGTATGGGTCTTCAATATAAAGTAGCTAATTATCGTATGGTTCTTCAATATCAGGTAGCTAATTATCATATGGGTCTTCAATATCAGGTAGCTAACTATCGTATGGGTCTTCAATATCAGGTAACTAACTATCGTATGGGTCTTCAATATCATGTAGCTAATTATCGTATGGGTCTTCAATATCATGTAGCTAATTATCGTATGGGTCTTCAATATCAGGTAGCTAACTGTCGTATGGGTCTTCAATATCAGGTAGCTAA
>NW_013848168.1:0-371 GCF_000517525.1 Limulus polyphemus
ATTGACAGTACACAGTATCGTTAAATCTTGTTTCTTCTTATTGACAGTACACAGTATCGTTAAATCTTGTGTCTTCTTATTGACAGGACACATTATTGTTAAATCTTGTGTTTTTTACTGACAGTACACATTATTGTTTAATCTTGTGTCTTTTAATTGACAGGACACATTATTGTTAAATCTTGTGCTTTTTACTGACAGTACACATTATCGTTGAATCTTGTGTTTTCTTATTGACAGTACACAGTATCGTTAAATCTTGTGTCTTCTTATTGAGAGTACACAGTATCGTTAAATCTTGTGTCTTCTTATTGACAGGACACAGTATCGTTAAATCTTGTGTCTTCTTATAGATAGTACCCCAGTATTGC
>NW_013848169.1:0-370 GCF_000517525.1 Limulus polyphemus
TTGTGATTAGGGTGTCACAAAACATGTTCATCTTTTAAACTAGCCATCCTAATTTGATCTTGTGATTAGGGTGTCAAAAAACATGCTCATCTTTTAACCTTGCCATCCTAATCTGACCTTGTGATTAGGGCGTCACAAAACATGTTCATCTTTTAACCTTGCCATCCTAATCTGATCTGGTGATTAGGGTGTCACAAAACAGGTTCATCTTTTAAACTAGTCATCCTAATTTGACCTAGTGATTAGGGTGTCATAAAAGATGTTATCGTTTAAGCTAGTCATCCTAATTTGACCTTGTGATTAGGGTTTCAAAAACATGTTCATCTTTAACCTCCATTCTAATCTGATCTGGTGATTAGGATGTCACAAA
>NW_013848170.1:0-373 GCF_000517525.1 Limulus polyphemus
CAGGCAACAAAAGATATTAGCATAAAGTGAAACACAGGTTCTACATCTGACATCAAAGGATGTTTGTATAAAGTGAAACACAGGTTCTACATCTGACAACAAAGGATGTTGGTATAAAGTAAAACACAGGTTCCACAACTTATAACAAAAGACATTAGTATCAAGTAAAACACAGGTTCTACATCTGACAACAAAGGATGTTGGTATAAAGTAAAACACATGTTCTGCATCTGACAACAAAGGATGTTGGTATAAAGTAAAACATAGGTTCCACAACTGACAACAAAAGACATTAGTATAAAGTGAAACACAGGCTCTACATCTGACAACAAAGGATGTTGGTATAAAGTAAAACACATATTCTACATCTGAC
>NW_013848171.1:0-373 GCF_000517525.1 Limulus polyphemus
ATCTTCTTATTGACAGCACACAGTATTGATAAATCTTGTGTCTTCTTATTGTACAGTACACAGTATCGTTAAATCTTGAGTCTTCTTATTGACAGTACACAGTATTGATAAATCCTGTATCTTCTTATTGACAGGACTCAGTATTGTTAAATCTTGTGTCTTTTTACTGACAGTACACAGTATCGTTAAATCTTGTGTCTTCTTATTGACAGTAAACAGTATTGATAAATCCTGTATCTTCTTATTGACAGGACAAAGTATTGTTAAATCTTGTGTCTTCGAATTGACAGTACACAGTGTTGATAAATCCTGTATCTTCTTATTGACAGGATATGGTATTTTTAAATTTTTTGTCTTCTTATTGACAGTACAC
>NW_013848172.1:0-372 GCF_000517525.1 Limulus polyphemus
GTCACTACAGGAACGGTACCCTTGTCGCCAGTGCCATTATAACCGGTATCCTTGTTACGGGTGTCACTACAGGAACGGTACCTTTGTTGCCAGTGCCATTATAACCGGTATCCTTGTTACGAGTGTCACTACAGGAACGGTACCTTTGTTTCCAGTGTTATCATAACCGGTATCCTTGTTACGGGTGTCACCACAGGAACAGTACCCTTGATGCCAGTGTTATTATAACCGGTATCCTTGTTACGAGTGTCACTACAGGAACGTGGCATAGTTTTAGTATTTTAGCTAATTTCCATTGATAATTTGAGGAAACACTGTACAATAACATAGGATTCATGAAGAAAGCTCAACAAAATGTTTAGATAATACAAA
>NW_013848173.1:0-372 GCF_000517525.1 Limulus polyphemus
CCTTGTGTATACACGTTGTAATACATATATCGTGGTTGTGTTTCGGTCCCTGTATATTCACGTTATAATACATGTTTCGTGGTTGTGTTTCGGTCCTTGTGTATACACGTTATAATACATGTACAGTGGTTGTGTTTCGTTCCTTTTATATACACGTTATAATACATGTGTCGTGTTTGTGTTTCGGTCCTTGTATATACACGTTGTAATACGTGTATCGAGGTTGTTTCGGTCCTTGTGTATACACATTATAATAGATATACAGTGGTTGTGTTTCAGTCCTTGTGTATACACGTTATAATACGTGTTTCGTGGTTGTGTTTCGGTCCTTGTGTATACACATTATAATAGATATACAGTGGTTGTGTTTCA
>NW_013848174.1:0-372 GCF_000517525.1 Limulus polyphemus
GTTGTACCAAGTAAGGCTAAAGATGAGTATGGTGGGCATAAATTCTGTGACTAGAGTTACATCTAGGTGTTCATCGAGTAGTTGTGCCAAGTAAGGCTAAAGATGAGTATGGTGGTTATAAATTAGGAAACTAGAGCTACACCTAGGTGTTCTTGGAGTTGTTGTACCAAATAACGCTAAAGATGAGTATGAGTTACACATTCAGTAACTAGAGCTACACCTAGGTGTTCTTGGAGTTGTTGTACCAAATAACGCTAAAGATGAGTATGAGTTACACATTCAGTAACTAGAGTTACACCTAGGTGTTGATGGAGTAGTTATACCAAATAACGCTACAGATGAGAATGGTGGTTACAAATTCGGTAACTAGTG
>NW_013848175.1:0-373 GCF_000517525.1 Limulus polyphemus
AGAATGTTGTCTTATTTATATATATATAATCAGTGTACTATAAATACAATAAAAGTATTATAAGTACAATAGTGACTAACATTATGTACAAGTAAGAGAGAATGTTGTCTTATTTATATATATATAATCAGTGTACTATAAATACAATGAAAGTATTATAAGTACAATAGTGACTAAATAACATTATGTACAAGTAAGAGAGAATGTTGTCTTATTTATATATATATAATCAGTGTACTATAAATACAATGAAAGTATTATAAGTACAATAGTGACTAAATAACATTATGTACAAGTAAGAGAGAATGTTGTCTTATTTATATATATAATCAGTGTACTATAAATACAATGAAAGTATTATAAGTACAATAGT
>NW_013848176.1:0-371 GCF_000517525.1 Limulus polyphemus
CACCTGGAAAAAAGTTAAGCACCCCCGTGTTTTTTTCAAGTGATTCAGATTCGACGTTCTTGTGACTGATTATAAATTACCATTCAATCTAAACGTGTTTATCAAATGAAATTATGCATTATTGGGCACAAGAAAACAAGATTATCACCGTAAAATAACAATTTTTAATTTACATATCATGACATACAAAATATGGACAGTTTTCACGCTTAAAATTATCTTTAATAAGTATTGTCAGTGAAAGCTCAAAAAACGTTATTGAATTGTCAAATCACATTACAAAATGTCAATCATGACCCACACATTGATAATTAGTCATCGAAAAGTTCAATATCGGGTATATCCACCGTTTGCCTGGATGACTGCTGCAA
>NW_013848177.1:0-372 GCF_000517525.1 Limulus polyphemus
AACGTTACGAAGTTGTAGCCACTTCTAAACAGTAGCAAGACGTTGTTGTTTGCGAATTAAATACACCAAGACAGAAAGATAGTGGATAAACGCATCAGCATAAGACACTATTATCATTTGATTTTAGTCAAAATAAATCATAGCAACTAAGCCTTATTCCCGACAGATGAGATCGTATATCTTATTTATATCAAAAGATAAAAAAAAGACAGTGGATAAACGCATCAGCATAAGACACTATTATCATTTGATTTTAGTCAAAATAAATCATAGCAACTAAGCCTTATTCCCGACAGATGAGATCGTATATCTTATTTATATCAAAAGATAAAAAAGACAGTGGATAAACGCATCAGCATAAGACACTATTAT
>NW_013848178.1:0-374 GCF_000517525.1 Limulus polyphemus
CCTTACTGGCGAAAAGTACACCAGGGACGTGCTTACACCTGTAGTTGTGCCTCATTTTGACAACCACACGTTAGCGTCAAGACCTTTATTCATGGATGACAGCGCTAAACCTCATCGCTCTAGGGCAGTAAAGGCTTATTTAGAGAATGAATCCGTCAACACTCTTCCTTGGCCAGCAAGAAGTCCAGATCTCAACCCTATAGAGCATCTGGGACCAATTGGGTAGGCGAATACAGGCTTTGGAGCCTCCTCCACAGACATTGCAACAGTTAGAAGCTCATTTGCACCGAGAATGGCGACAGATAACGCTTCAACAAATCAGACGTCTACCTGGCAGTATGCGGCGCAGGGTTGCAGCAGTCATCCAGGCAAAC
>NW_013848179.1:0-371 GCF_000517525.1 Limulus polyphemus
GTCACATTATAACGCCCCCATGGCTGAAAGGGTGGGCACGTTTGGTGTGACGGGGATTCGAACCCGCGACCCGCAGATTGCGAGCCGAGCGCCCTAACCCCCTGGCCATGCCGAGCCCTGTACCTATTGAGCGGCGAGGAGTAAATATTGGGGCAAAAATTGTTTGGGACATTTCCATTAAGAAATGAAAAATGTAGACATTCAAAACTTATAATATATATACATATGTGTGTGTGTGTGTGTGTGTTTCGTTAAAAGTTTTTGAACTAGTAAGTGAGTTCAGCAACAATTGTATGTAAGTCAAAATAATGCGAATTTTTTGTGTACAATAATTTTTCTCCAGGGTGAATCCAGTGACTTTTGGTGGATAT
>NW_013848180.1:0-366 GCF_000517525.1 Limulus polyphemus
AACAAACTTCCACTAGTTGGTTGTTCAACATTATGTGAAAAATATAGATGTAAGAAACATCCACTGGTTGTTCAACATTATGTGAAAAATATGGATGTAACAAACTTCCACTGGTTGTTCAACATTATGTGAAAAATATGGATGTAACAAACTTCCACTGGTTGTTCAACACTATGTGAAAAATATGGATGTAACAAACTTCCACTGGTTGTTCAACACTATGTGAAAAATATGGATGTAACAAACTTCCACTGGTTGTTCAACATTATGTGAAAAATATGGATGTAACAAACTTCCACTGGTTGGTTGTTCAACATTATGTGAAAAATATGGATGTAACAAACTCCACTGGTTGTTCAACATTAT
>NW_013848181.1:0-371 GCF_000517525.1 Limulus polyphemus
TCATAATGGTCTTTTTAGTCTTTCTTTCACTAGATGTTTTCGTCTTTGATAACGGACTTTTTATCTTTCTGCCACTAGATTTTGTCGACTTTGATAACGGTCTTTTTAGTAATTCTTACACTAGATTTTGTGACATTCATAATGGCATTTATAGTCTTTCTTTCACTAGATTTTGTTGATTTGCATAACTGTCTTTTTAGTCCTTCTTCCACTAGATTTTGTTAACTTTGATAACCATCATTTTAATAGTTCTTACACTAGATTTTTTGACATTCATAATGGTCTTTTTGTCCTTCTTACATTATATATTTACGACTTTGATAACGGTCTTTTTAGTAATTTTTCACTAGAATTTTGACAGTTTTTAAAAA
>NW_013848182.1:0-373 GCF_000517525.1 Limulus polyphemus
GCCAGGTCGTCACTTTCCCATCTGCAGTTTTCCATCTCCGGACAATAATACCATCTTCAAGCCTCATCTGGTCCCATTGTGCCCAATAGTTCTTTGTCACAGAGCTTAGACTAGACACCTTCTCCCAAGCAGGGCACAAAACAGTTGCTTTTAGGAAATCAATCATTGGCTTCAAATCTTGGTCTTTCTCCTGTTCTGCCTTGATATCTATATTTGTTTCCATTTCACCATCATCAACTCTTTCAGTCAGCTTGACTTCAGCTTGATGACACCTGGTTAGTTCAACCTCTTTTTTGCAGCAATCTCTGCAGTCATTTTCGCAGGGTCTTCGACTCAGTCCATCAGCATTACCATGGGATTTTCCTTCTCAATA
>NW_013848183.1:0-373 GCF_000517525.1 Limulus polyphemus
GCTCGTTGCCAGATATACAGCTTTCTGCTCCTCTGTCCATCCGTTCATCTCTGCCAGTAACTCAAACTGTGCTCTATATGCTTCCCACGGTGCCTTCCCATCGAATTTCTGTGGCTTCCTTCGCACTGGATCACTCTTATTACTGACATTCATATCTGGGATGTGACTTCTAACGGGACTGAATATGTCTGCATTAGGGTTTAGCTGCGGGCTCTGTAAGGGGCTTGCCATTGTCTGGGGCTGATTAAGTCAATGGTTAATGTATCCTCCTTGTGTAAAAGTCAATAGATCGTTCTTTAACGTATCTAATTCGCTTTAAATGTTCTAATGTTTTCCATTTGTACTTCTTGCCACTGTTGTTGACTTTCCTGTA
>NW_013848184.1:0-373 GCF_000517525.1 Limulus polyphemus
ATACAGTAATAATCATTTTAATGTTTAACACAAATAATTAAACACATTAATAACCATTTTAATGTTTTACAATAATAACTAAATACAATTATAACCATTTTATTGTTTAACACTAATTATATATAATAATAACAATTTTAATGTTTAACACTAATTATATACAGTAATAACCACTTTAATGGTTTTAGAGTAATAATTAAATACATTAGTAATCATTTTAATATTTAGCCTTAATAATTAAACACATTAATGACCATTTAAATGTTTAGCCCTAATAATTAAACACATTAATAACCATTTTAATGTTTTACAATAATAATAAAATACAATTATAACCACTTTATTATTTAACACTAATTATATATAATAATAA
>NW_013848185.1:0-373 GCF_000517525.1 Limulus polyphemus
ATTCCTGTGGCTTTCTTCGTACTAGATCACCCCTATTGCTGACACTCATGTCTGGCATGTGATTTCTGACAGGACTGAATATGTCAGCATTAGGGTTTAGCTGCAGGGTCTGGAAGGGGCTTTCCGTTGTCTGAGGCTGATTAGGTCCATGACTAATATATCCTCCTTGTGTAAAAGACAGTAAATCATCCTTTAATGTGTTTAATTCATTTGAAATTTACTAATCTTTTCAATTTGTGTATGCTGGCTTTCTCTCAACTGTTGGATACTTTCTTTCTGTTTCTTTTCATGTTCCAGCTGCCACTTCTGTAGTCTCTCTTCTTGTTTATTTTCTTTTTCCTCCAACCACTGCTGTATCCTCTCTTCTTGTTTA
>NW_013848186.1:0-370 GCF_000517525.1 Limulus polyphemus
AGTTAATTTATGCTGTATAGTTTGTTTAATCTATGTTTTATAGTTATGTTAATTCATGTTTTATAGTTTGTTTAGTCCATGTTGTATAGTTATGTTAATTCATGCTGTATAGTTTGTTTAGTCCATGTTGTATAGTTATGTTAATTCATGTTTTATAGTTTGTTTAGTCCATGTTGTATAGTTATGTTAATTCATGTTTTATAGTTTGTTTAGTCCATGTTGTATAGTTATGTTAATTCATGCTGTATAGTTTGTTTAGTCCATGTTGTATAGTTAATTCATGTTGTGTAGTTTGTTTAGTCCATGTTGTATAGTTAATTCATGCAGTGTAGTTTGTTTAGTCCATGTTGTATAGTTATGTTAATTCATG
>NW_013848187.1:0-373 GCF_000517525.1 Limulus polyphemus
ACTTTTTTGTAACATAATAACATTCCTGATAAAGTTTTTCTTTTATTAGGAATATCAGTCATTTTTAGTTTATTGTGCTTTTGTATGGTGGATATTTTTATTTTTGGATGGCTATTGTCTGATGACTGGTTACAATTTCCAGGTCTACAGATGCTTACTAGTGCACAAGTAAATCCACCATTTTTAAATAATTATATTGTATGATGTTTCACTGTTTATGATATATTGTTTGGGTATCATTCAGTGTTGATGGTATATAGTTTTGGATATCATTCAGTGTTGATGGTATATTGTTTTGGGTATCAAGTATGAAAGTTCAAACTAAGTACCCTGCTTTTTCTTGTAAAGTAAAATTGGTGGAGAGAAATAACCC
>NW_013848188.1:0-373 GCF_000517525.1 Limulus polyphemus
ATTTTCCTTACCTCAAAATGTATTTCCTATAAATATGTGTCTCTTCACACAGTTTAGCTATCCTCCTCATACGTCTGCCAGAGATTTGCATGCCACTAGCTTTGAGGCAACTCCCACCTAATTTCATGTGATTTGCACTTCTATTTGATGATGTCATCATGCAATAAAAGCCCTCCACCAAGAGAAGGGGGACAAACCCCCATGTGAAATAACTTCCCGTGTGCATTAATTTTTTGATGAGGCAATGAAAAACAAATGCACTGGAAATGAGGAGGATGGGCATGAATGTATCTTTCAGAAATACCTGAAATGATACCTCACCTGGTCACACAGTTGAAGTGGTGGAGGGACTGATGCAAAATAATGGATATGG
>NW_013848189.1:0-373 GCF_000517525.1 Limulus polyphemus
TGCAAATCATCATGTGACAACCCTCCACCATTAAAAGAGCGACATACACTCCTGACACATGTGACTCCCGCTAATCTATTCTACTGAACTATCACTTCTTGTTTGGCAGTACTCATGTTGTAACATTCAGTTTGTGCTCTCTCAGAGTTGTTTTTTTTTTTTTTTCCTTTATCTTTGTATCAATTTCTCTTAACAAGTTTACTATTTATTATACAATAATGATATTTGTAACTTGTTGAGCTGTTTCTTCCTTTTCTGGGTACCATCATCCACCTGTTGCCATCCTTCACTCTTCGGTGACACAGTAACTGGGTAAGATATATATATATATATACCTCTTATTTTTCAGGTGCATGTCCCTTATTTACTTTAT
>NW_013848190.1:0-372 GCF_000517525.1 Limulus polyphemus
TGGATTCTTATTGATAGAATTAATGAAATCAGAATGTCTTTCTTTTAAGTATTGGTACCTTTATGTGTATTTTTATTGCACTTTTAATGTTTATTATGTTAAAAAAAATAGAAGCACAATTTTCTATCCTTTTGTTATAAACAAGTTTTTATTTCACTCATCCAATAGAGGGGTACTCCAGATAGTAATTAACAAAGCCTGTTTGCCAAATATTTGTCCAACCTACAAACTGATTCAACTTCAAGTCATTCTCTAGTTAAAATACAGCAACATTCGTATAATGAGGTTTAAATTAAATGATGTTTTGCTACATTTTAATATTGTTATGCTACATAGTAGCATATATATATATATATATATATATATATATAT
>NW_013848191.1:0-373 GCF_000517525.1 Limulus polyphemus
TCATGTGCTGCCATCTAGCAACGGTAAGCGAAACTATTATGAAATGTAGAAGTAATTCTCCTGAGTAGTGGTTTTCCTTTTTGTTATTTTCTCACAAAAACGTGAGTAATAGGAGAAGATAATAACATTGCTCTTATATACAAATTGAGCGGGCAATTTTTTCACATCTTGCCTATCTGTCAGGCAAAGTAATTTTCATCTTAACATTGAAAATACTTTTGTGCATCAGAAAATTTCAAACTTTCATATGCAAAATGTTTATACTGTCCAAATAGTTACCAAACGTATCCTAAGAGAAAACTTTATATTTTATATATTGTCTTCAGTAATCAATTTCTGTTCAGGTCCGGAAAATTTGAACGATCTTGCAACC
>NW_013848192.1:0-377 GCF_000517525.1 Limulus polyphemus
AATCTTGTGTCTTCTTATTGACAGTACACAGTATCGTTAAATCTTGTGTCTTCTTATTGACAGTACACAGTATCGTTAAATCGTTTGCGTTCTTCTTGATAGTACACAGTATTTATAAATCTTGTGTCTTTTTATTGTCAGAACACAGTATCGTTAAATCTTGTGTCTTCTTATTGACAGTACACAGTATTGTTAAATCTTGTGTCTTTTTATTGACAGTACACAGTATCGTTAAATCTTGTGTCTTCTTATTGAGAGTACACAGTATTGTTAAATCTTGTGTCTTCTTATGGACAGTACACAGTTTTGTTAAATCTAGTGTCTTCTTATTGACAGTACACAGTATCGTTAAATCTTGTGTCTTCTTATTGACAGTA
>NW_013848193.1:0-398 GCF_000517525.1 Limulus polyphemus
AGCTGTATGATTGATTCTACAGTGGATTGTTGATCTAAGGCACCATATAAGTAGAAAGTAACAAGCTGTATGATTGATTCTACAGTGGTTGTTGATATAAGGCATCATATAAGTAGAAAGTAGCGAGCTGTATGGTTGATTCTACAGTGGTTGTTGATATAAGGCACCATATAAGTAGAAAGTAGTGAGCTGTATGGTTGATTCTACAGTGGTTGTTGATATAAGCACCATATAAGTAGAAAATAGTGAGCTGTATGGTTGATTCTACATTGGTTGTTGATATAAGCACCATATAAGTAGAAAGTAGTGAGCTGTATGATTGGTTCCACAGTGGTTATTGATATAAGGCATCATATAAGTAGAAAGTAGCGAGCTGTATGGTTGATCCTACAGTGGTT
>NW_013848194.1:0-371 GCF_000517525.1 Limulus polyphemus
CGGGTTTTAAGTTTTCTTCTACTAGATTTTTTCGACGTTCATAACTGTCTTTTTAGGCCTTCATGGATTAGATGTTTTCGACTTTAATAACGGTCATTTAATCCTTTCGTATACTATATTTTAATAACTTTTATAATGGTCTTTTTAATCCTTCTTAATCTAGAGTTTTTTCGACTTTGGTAACGGTATTATTAGCGCTTTTTCCAAATGATTTTCTTGACTTTTATAACTGGTTTTTAGTTTTTCTTCTACTAGATTTTGTCGACTTTCTTAATTTCCTTTTTTGGCCTTCATAGACTAGATGTTTTCGACTTTGTATAAGGTTCATTTAAGCCTTTCTTCTTCTATATTTTATTAACTTTTATTATTGG
>NW_013848195.1:0-436 GCF_000517525.1 Limulus polyphemus
TCTAAACAAACTGGTCAGTTCTTCAACCATGTTGTCCTTATATTCAGTATTAGTTGAAGCATGGTCTAAACAAACTGGTCAGTTCTTCAACCATGTTGTCCTTATATTCAGTGTTAGTTGAAGCATGGTCTAAACAAACTGGTCAGTTCTTCAACCATGTTGTCCTTATATTCAGTATTAGTTGAAGCATGGTCTAAACAAACTGGTCAGTTCTTCAACCATGTTGTCCTTATATTCAGTATTAGTTAAAGCATGGTCTAAACAAACTGGTCAGTTCTTCAACCATGTTGTTCTTATATTCAGTATTAGTTAAAGCATGGTCTAAACAAACTGGTCAGATCTTTAACCATGTTGTCCTTATATTCAGTGTTAGTTGAAGTATGGTCTAAACAAACTGGTCAGTTCTTCAACCATGTTGTCCTTATATTCAGTATTA
>NW_013848196.1:0-373 GCF_000517525.1 Limulus polyphemus
ATAGCCATTTTTGTCACATGTATGTAAGCAGTGTTTTTAAATAATGTAAAACCATGAAATAAATGGAACAAATAAATATGTGTTTTTCAAATTTATTTATATTCCACAGGTATGAAAATGATTGTACATGTCAAAAGTTACCATGCATTTGTACATCACACATTAGGTCATTAGCACAAATACGTGTATAGTAAACTTATACTCTTATTCTTTACGTGCTATGTGTTTATTTTGTAAAAAAAAGTATTTAATAGATGAGTGTCACATTTACACTGGTGGTGCTGCTATTGGCCCTCGAGAGTCATGACAGTGTCTAAAATGTCTGACAAACCTCGCTCAAGTGCAAATTGTTTTAGGTCAAAGCCCAAATGAA
>NW_013848197.1:0-373 GCF_000517525.1 Limulus polyphemus
CTCATCGATATGTATATATATATATGGTAAATAAAAACATCTGAGTGAACATTTACAACGATACATATATATATATATGGTAAATGAAAACTTCTATTGAAACATTCACATTCTGATTGAACTTTTACAACGATATATATCTTGTTCTGCCAGTGTATCTAATGCTGTTTCTTACGTCAAGGATGCAACCCACTTGACAGCCTTCCCTCTTTGAAACGACGAGTATCTTTGGTGGAGCTAGGATTCGAACTTCTGATTGAACTTTTACAACGATATGTTTATATATAAATATATATACATATGGTAAATAAAAAATTCTATTTAAACATTCAGAACGATATATACATATCTATTTATGGTAAATAAAATTTCT
>NW_013848198.1:0-372 GCF_000517525.1 Limulus polyphemus
TATTTTTTAGTTGTGCTTGTGTATAAAAAAAAGGTGGGGTTTAAAATTCAGCCCTGTGTTACCTGGTAAGTTACCCAATTCCCTGTGTTAAGAGGGAATTTAATTTACATGTTATAGTAGAATGTTTGTTTGTTTGTTTTTTAATTATGCACAAAGCTACACAAGGGCTATCTGTGCTCTGCCCACCACGGGTATCGAAACCCGGATTTTAGCGTTGTAAGTCCGCAGACATACCGCTGTGCCACTGAGGGGCTAGTAGAATGTTTTTATCCCATATAATATAGTGGTAGAACTGACATATACTCTAATACTGTCTATAATGGAATCAATGTATCTACTACAGGCCTGGCACATCAAACATGCTTGCCCTCT
>NW_013848199.1:0-372 GCF_000517525.1 Limulus polyphemus
GAATACAAAGTTCGAGTAATTGACACATGGTCTGTTTTACTAATTAAACATATTATGTTGTTATAATTTTATTCTTTGGTATCTCTGATTATGTTTGTTGTTTTTTAAACAGAGGTTTAGCTGGTTTATGTTCAACTGTTCTCTATCAGTTACCTTTAAGTTTTATTATGAATTTTATTTGTTAGTTTCATTATCAGCGTTTCTAACTAAATTTTCTCTGCCTTTCCTGTTTATTGTTCAAAAATACGTTCATCTCTTCTAACGATTTAAGCCCCCCAGTCGCACAGCGGTATGTCTGCGGACTTGTAACGCTAGAATCCGGGTTTCGATACCCGTGGTGGGCAGAGCACAGATAGCCCATTGTGTAGCTTT
>NW_013848200.1:0-399 GCF_000517525.1 Limulus polyphemus
CACTATTCTAGTGTGTAAATGATCTATTCTGCTACACAAAACACTTATGACTCACTATTCTAGTGTGTAAATGATCTATGCTGCTACACAAAACATTTATGACTCACTATTCTAGTGTAAATGATCTATGCTGCTACACAACATTTATGACTCACTATTCTAGTGTAAATGATCTATGCTGCTACACAGCATTTATGACTCACTATTCTAGAGTGTAAATGAACTATTCTGCTACACAAAACACTTATGACTCACTATTCTAGTGTGTAAATGAACTATGCTTCAACACAAAACACTTATGACTCACTATTCTAGTGTGTAAATGAACTATGCTTCAACACAAAACATTTATGACTCACTATTCTAGTGTAAATGATCTATCTGCTACACAAAACATTT
>NW_013848201.1:0-373 GCF_000517525.1 Limulus polyphemus
TGTTGATGACTAGCTGTTTTCCCTCTAGTCTTACACCGCTAAATTAGGGACAGCTAGCGCAGATGACTCTCATGTAACTTTGCGCAAAACAAAACAAAACAACAACAAAGATATCTGCGCATAATCGTCTTCAATTTTAAACTGATAAACTGGGAAGGCAGATAGATATTGGGCCCACCTTTTCTAGTCGGATAATGCGCTTGGACCGACACTCTTATAGGGCACAACGTGCGGAGCGCATTTATGCTTTTGCAGCAAGAGGGCGCACACCTTGAATCCACGGGTTCACACTCCAGGCACGCTAACCAGTAAGCCACGACCAAACATTTAACGAAACCAGTACGATTATGATTCTAGAGATATTAATATGTAG
>NW_013848202.1:0-373 GCF_000517525.1 Limulus polyphemus
CCAGAGACGTAAGAAATTGATGTCAGAAGTGGGATAGAAAAAAAAGAAGAAAATGGAAACGAGAAGTGGCAAATCAAACTACAGCTTCACGGATTTGATGGCAGCAATACAAGAACAGCAAAACAAACAAGAAGAACGAGAAAATAAAAAAACAGAATAAACAAGAAGAGAGATTACAGCAGCTGTTGGAGGAAAAAGAAAAGAAACAAGAAGAGAGATTACAACAGTTGTTGGAGGAGAAAGAAAATAAACAAGAAGAGAGACTACAGCAGTGGTTGGAGGACAAAGAAAATGAACAAAAGAGAGTCTACAGCAGTGGATGGAAGAGAAAGAAAATAAACAAAAAGAAAGTACTCCAACAATTGAGAGAAAG
>NW_013848203.1:0-372 GCF_000517525.1 Limulus polyphemus
CCAGGAACATGTCTCATTATAATTAGGAAGATAGGTCAATATTACCAGGAACATGTCTCATTGTAATCAGGAAGACAGGTCAATGTTAACATGAACATGTGTCATTATAATCAGGAAGACAGGTCATTGTTATCAGGAACATGTCTCATTATAATCAGGAAGACAGTTCATTATTACCAGGAACATGTTTCATTATTACTATGAAGACGAGTCAATGTTACCAGGAACAGTTGTCATTATAATCAGGAAGACTGGTCATTGTTACCAGGAACATGTCTCATTGTAACCAGGAAGACAAGTCAATGTTAACAAGAACATGTCTCATTATAATCAGGAAGTCAGGTCTATGTTACTAGGATCATGTATCATTAT
>NW_013848204.1:0-372 GCF_000517525.1 Limulus polyphemus
TGTACTGTCAATAAGAAGACACAAGATTTAACAATAATGTGTCCTGTCAATAAGAAGACACAAGATTTTACGATACTGTGTACTGTCAATAAGAAGACACAAGATTTAACGATACTGTGTACTGTCAATAAGAAGACACAATATTCAACGATAATGTGTACTGTCAGTAAGATAACACACGATTTAACAATACTGTGTACTATCAATAAAATGACACCAGATTTAACGATACTGTGTACTGTCAAAAAAAGCACAAGATTTAACGATACCCTGTACTGTCAAAAAAAGCACAAGATTTAACGATACCCTGTACTGTCAATAAGAAGACACAAGATTTAACGATACTCTGTACTGTCAATAAGAAGACTCAAT
>NW_013848205.1:0-373 GCF_000517525.1 Limulus polyphemus
TTTCCACGGTCACGCTATAACTTAAACAAATGTTATAATTCACCACGAACGACTCACGTGCTCGACTCAATTGTCAGTCTCTCTCTGTCTGCAGTTCAATTACCTTTGTTGCCGTCACTTCTTGGCCGTCTTATATACAAGAATACTGTACATCTAGTAAACACTCGAGGCTTCAGGAACCTTCGAGAATATGACGTGTTAATAGAGTCACGTGACTCCTGCTGTCGTAACACTGCCCCTTCCTTAGTATTGTTCGTCCTGAGCAATAGCCACTTATATTAAACCAATAAACAATTAACAATAACTTAATTAAATGTACAGAATTTACAAACACAAAATTAAAATTCAACAAAGTCTCTTAATTTTACGGGAC
>NW_013848206.1:0-373 GCF_000517525.1 Limulus polyphemus
CATTATCCCTTGACTATTATACAGAACTATTTGTTTGTTGAATTTCGCGCAAAGCTACTGGATAGCTATCTGCACCTAGTTTTGAAGGAAAGGCAGCTAGTCAACACCATTCACCGCTATTCTTATGACACCGAAGAATGGGATTTGACCGTCGCTCTTATAACGCACTCACGACCCCAAATGCGGAGCGAGATTTTTTGGCAATATCGGGACGCGAACCGGGGAACCTCAGATCCCCAATCCGGCACACTAACTACTGAAACACCCCTGAGTTTGTTGTAAATAAACATTTCTATTTAATGAAATCGGTCTGCCAAAATTGTCTGGCAAATTCCAGCATTCATGAGAATATAGCTAGAGATTAAGTCTGTGG
>NW_013848207.1:0-372 GCF_000517525.1 Limulus polyphemus
GAATTAACAACTGTTACGGTGTGAGCCAGATTAAACAAGTGAATTAACAACTGTTACAGTGTGAACCAGATTAAACAAGTGAATGAACAACTGTTACAGTGTGAACTAGATTAAACAAGTGAATTAACAACTGTTACAGTGTGAACCAGATTAAACAAGTGAATTAACAACTGTTACAGTGTGAACCAGATTAAACAAGTGAATGAACAACTGTTACGGTGTGAACCAGATTAAATAAGTGAATTAACGACTGTTACAGTGTGAACCAGATTAAACAAGTGAATTAACAACTGTTACAGTGTGAACCAGATTAAACAAATGAATTAACAACTGTTACAGTGTGAACCAGATTAAACAAGTGAATTAATAATT
>NW_013848208.1:0-366 GCF_000517525.1 Limulus polyphemus
TTATTATTTACTTTACTTACTATTTACTTCACTGACTATTTACTTTACTTATTATTTACTTTACTTACTATTTACTTCACTTACTAATTACTATTTACTTCACTGACTATTTACTTTACTTATTATTTACTTTACTTACTATTTACTTCACTTACTAATTACTATTTACTTCACTTACTATTTACTTCACTGACTATTTACTTTACTTATTATTTACTTTACTTACTATTTACTTCACTTACTATTTACTTCACTTACTATGTACTTTACTTATTATTTACTTTACTTACTATTTACTTTACTTACTATTTACTTTACTTACTATTTACTTACTACTATTTACTTTACTTACTATTTACTTTACTT
>NW_013848209.1:0-373 GCF_000517525.1 Limulus polyphemus
TACCAAGGATCAAAGTTCCCTTGAAATACTATATTCTTACCAAGGATCAAAGTTCCCCTGAAATGCTACATACTTACCAAGGGTTCAAGTTCCCTTGAAATGCTACATACTTACCAATGGTCAAAGTTCCCCTGAAATACTACATACTTACCAAGGATCAAAGTTCCCCTGAAATACTACATACTTACCAAGGATCAAAGTTCCCCTGAAATACTACATTCTTACCAAGGGTTCAAGTTCCCTTGAAATGCTACATACTTACCAAGGATCAAAGTTCCCTTGAAATGCTACATACTTACCAATGGTCAAAGTTCCCTTGAAATACTACATACTTACCAATGGTCAAAGTTCCCCTGAAATACTACATACTTAC
>NW_013848210.1:0-373 GCF_000517525.1 Limulus polyphemus
TATATACTTGTCAATTCTGATAGATGATGTTCTGAAATATATTAAAGAAATACACTGAGTGGTCACAAGTGAATAAACACCTAATTTTTCGTCATTTAACTGATTTATGCTAAGTAATCTGTGTTCGCAGAGCACTATATAAATGAAAATGGTCCGCACACCAATTATCTTGCCTAGAATTCAAGGTTCTCTCGAATTGTCAGATTTTGTTAGAGGAAGGATAGTTGGTCAAGCAGATGATGGAATAAGTCAGCGGCAAATTTCGCAGAATTTGGGAATCCCACTTTCGAATTGTCAGATTTTGTTAGAGGAAGGATAGTTGGTGAAGCAGATGGTGGAATAAGTCAGCGGCAAATTTCGCAGCATTTGGGAA
>NW_013848211.1:0-371 GCF_000517525.1 Limulus polyphemus
TTTTTTTATATTGTATTACTCATGATATATATGCGTAAACAAGTTTTTAGGTTGAAGTTTGTTTTAGACACCTCGAGTTTGTTCTTTTGAACAGAGCACTAAGCTAAAATTACGATTAGGGAAATTTCATTTAATTAGTACGTGCTGAAAAACAAGTGTTTCTTTACGTTAGAATTTGTTTTAAATTTAGCGAGTTTGTTTTCTTGAACAGAGCACTCGTCCCGGATCAAGATTAGGGTATTCCATAAGCTTTGTTTGCAAAGCTCACAGGAAAACTGCTACGTAACACAGAAAGCCCAAGCGAAAAACACGACTTTTGATTACAGTACAAGTGAGATATATATATATATATATATATATATATACACACC
>NW_013848212.1:0-373 GCF_000517525.1 Limulus polyphemus
CCCCAAAGAATTCTGAACAAAAATCCAAAAACAGTGTTTATAAACTGTGACATTCATAGTTTGAACTTAGCATGTCTTCATGCTGCAAGTCAGGAAACAACAGTTATTACCTTTTTTGGGTATAATTGAAGCCATTTATTTATTTTTTCCTCATTCAACAACTCGATGGGACGAACTGCAGCAGGGGCTTAAGATCTCTGTCAAGCATGAATCAGAAATACGGTAGAGTGCAAGAGAAAAAGCAGTAAAAGTTGTATATGAAAAACTGGATGAATTGCTAGAACTGTTAGAGCAATTAAGTGAGAATGGCAACACGACTGAAACAAAATGTGATGCTCATGATAGTCTGCAACGCATGCTTACATAAGATTTT
>NW_013848213.1:0-373 GCF_000517525.1 Limulus polyphemus
TGTTTGTAGTGATACTACTAAAGTCAACTCTATGACGGTGACATACACAGACAGCATGACCTGAATGTGTGTAGTGATATTACTAAGGTCAACTCTATGACGGTGATATACACAGACAGCATGACCTGAATGTGTATAGTGATACTACTAAGGTGAACTCTATGACGGTGATGTACACAGACAGCATGACCTGAATGTTTGTAGTGATACTACTAAAGTAAACTCTATGACGGTGACATACACAGACAGCATGACCTGAATGTGTGTAGTGATATTACTAAGGGTATCTCTATGACGGTGATATACACAGACAGCATGACCTGAATGTGTATAGCGATACTACTAAGGTCAACTCTATGACGGTGATATACAC
>NW_013848214.1:0-370 GCF_000517525.1 Limulus polyphemus
CACCAGTGCATCTTATATTCCGAAAAATACGGTACTAATAATCCTTGAAGACGGCTTGAATGGGTGATGAAGAAAAACTTTAATATAAGTTTAACATAACAGCAAATGTACAACGTTTCAAAGGTTTTGTCATCATCAAGTACAAGTAGTTTACACTGACACAGATATATATATATACAGTATGGAACAAGGAGGTCACATAACTGGATACTGTTGCAAGTCTTAGAAGATATATCTTGGCACCCCAGGGTGTTGGTTTAGAGTAGGGTTGTTTTGTTCAATTAAGATGGATTCCTTGATTTTTGTTTGTTTATGTTTAAAATGACTGTGTTTTTAATAGATATATTATGGTTTTTTGAGTTGCAATGTT
>NW_013848215.1:0-372 GCF_000517525.1 Limulus polyphemus
CTCATGGGCTACTCTTTTACCAACGAATAGTGGGGTTGACCGTCACATTATAATGCCCCCCATGGCTGAAAGGGCGAGCATGTTTAGTGTGACGTGGATTTGAACCCGCGATCCTCAGATTGCCAGTCGAGCGCCCCCTAACCACCTGGCCATGCCGGGCCTAATGTAAAAGTTTTGCGCAATATTCCAACTAATGTTAGTAAAGCTTTATAGAAACCACCATTAAAATTGTTACATTAACCTTATTTTCTGTACGCTGATTGTAACTTACATTGTACTAGTTTCGGTATTAACCTTATTTTCTGTACGCTGATTGTAACTTACATTGTACTAGTTTCGGTATTAACCTTATTTTCTGTACGCTGATTGTAA
>NW_013848216.1:0-437 GCF_000517525.1 Limulus polyphemus
TCTAACACACCACGTTTAGAGGATGAGTATTGTAGACTCGTTTAGAGGATGGGTATTGTTGTGTGTTAGACATATTTAGAATATAAGTATTGTGGTGTTAGCCACATTTAGAGGATGAGTATTGTGGTGTGTTAGACACATTTAGAATATAAGTATTGTGTTATTAGCCATGTTTAAAGGATTAGTATTGTGGTGTGTTAGACACTTTTAGAGGATGAGTATTATGGTGTGTTAGACACGTTTAGAGGATGAGTATTGTGGTGTGTTAGACACGTTTAGAGGATGAGTATTGTGGTGTGTTAGACACGTTTAGAGGATGAGTATTGTGGTAAGTTAGACACGTTTAGAGGATGAGTATTGTGGTGTGTTAGACACGTTTAGAGGATGAGTATTGTGGTGTGTTAGACAGGATGAGTATTGTGGTGTGTTCCTAAACG
>NW_013848217.1:0-505 GCF_000517525.1 Limulus polyphemus
ATAACAACCATATTCATCTTTAGCCTTACTTGGTACAACTACTCCACGAATACCTAGGTGTAACTCGATAACTAGAAATGGAGTAGTTTTACCAAATAACGCTAAATATGAATATGATGGTTATAAATTCGGTAACTAGAGTAACACCTATGTGTTCGTGGAGTAGTTGTACCAAGTAAGGCTAAAGATGAGTATGTTGGTTACAAATTCGATAACTAGACTTACACCTAGGTGTTCGTGGAGTTGTTGTACCAAATAACGCTAACGATGAGTATGGTGGTTATAAATTCGGTAACTAGAGTTACACCTAGGTGTTCGTGGAGTTGGTGTACCAAATAACGCTACAGATGATTATAGGGGTTATTAATTCGGTATCTAGAGTTACACCTATGTGTTCATGGAGTAGTTGTACCAAGTAAGGCTAAAGATGAAAATGGTGGTTATAAATTAACACCTAGGTGTTACTATAGTTACCGAATTTGTAACCAATATACTCATCTTTAGC
>NW_013848218.1:0-427 GCF_000517525.1 Limulus polyphemus
CTTTTTCCTCCAACAACTGCTGTAATCTCTCTTGTTTATTTTGCTGTTCCAGCTGCCACTGTTGCAAGTTTTCATGCAACTGCTGTTGTCTCTCTTCATGTTTCTTTTCTTTTTCCTCTTACAACTGCTGTAATCTCTCTTCTTGTTTAATTTCTCGTTCTTTTTGTTTCTTTTCTTGTTTATTTTATTGTTCGAGCTGCCATTGTTGCTGGTTTTCTTGCAATTTCTGTTGTCTCTCTTCTTGTTTCTTTTGCTGTTCTTGTATTGCTGACATCCAATCTGCTAAACTGTAGTTTGATTTGCCGCTTCTCGTTTCCATCTTCTCTTTTTCTTCTTTTCTTTTTTTTTATCCCACTTCTGACACCAATTTGTTACGTCTCCGTTCGTTAATTAACTTTCCGTAATTTTGTTCCGACGAAACTTTAGC
>NW_013848219.1:0-373 GCF_000517525.1 Limulus polyphemus
TCTTAATTCTAAAAGAAAATACATAAAAAATTCTGAATTTACACTAGTGTAACACACGACAAATTTTGTCTTAGCACGGCCTTCAATTTTGTTTTGTTACAGAGCTATCAGAGAGAAAATCAGACTCCTCCTGCTACACCCACCTGTCACATTCTCTCTTTCACAATTCGCTGATAGTTCTCTCTTACGTTTCATTATATATTATTTATAACCAATAGAAAGTCAAGGTTTTCATCTATCAAATGGCGTATTGTATAACATTGTGTTTTGAGCAGATAACTGTCAATTTCACTGTGAGTAGCAACATCGTTCCTATAGGAAAGTTAACGACTAGCTTGGATCAATTTGTAACAGCTCGTCGCATAGTTAGAAA
>NW_013848220.1:0-372 GCF_000517525.1 Limulus polyphemus
TATACCGTTATATCCAAACAGTGTTATATTGGTAAATTTTCCCACTGTTATACCGTTATATCCAAACAGTGTTATACTGGTAAACTGTTCCACTGCTATACCGTTATATCCAAACAGTGTTATATTGGTAAATTTTCCCACTGTTATACCGTTATATCCAAACAGTGTTATATTGGTAAACTGTTCCACTGTTATACCGTTATATCCAAACAGTGTTATATTGGTAAATTTTCCCACTGTTATACCGTTATATCCAAACATTGTTATATTGGTAAACTGTTCCACTGCTATACCGTTATATCCAAACAGTGTTATATTGGTAAACTGTTCCACTGTTATACCGTTATATCCAAACAGTGTTATATTGGTAAA
>NW_013848221.1:0-809 GCF_000517525.1 Limulus polyphemus
ATAAACCTGAAACTAATAATGTGTGTGACAGCTCTCTGACAGTATTGATAAACCTGAAACTAATAATGTGTGTGATAGCTCTCTGACAGTATTGATAAACCTGAAAGCTGCTAATGCATGCGACAGCTTTCCGACAGTATTGATAAACCTGAAAACTACTAATGTCTGTGACAGCTCTCTGACAATATTGATAAACCTGATAGCTACTAATGTCTGTGACAGCTTTCCGACAGTATTGATAAACCTGATAGCTGCCAACATCTGTGACAGTTTTTTGACAGTATTGATAAACCTGACAGCTGCTAACGTCTGTGACAGCTTTCTGAGAGTATGGATAAACTCTTAGCTGTCAGGGTTTGTGACGAATTTCTCTACTAGGATTATGAATGCTACCAGAAAACTGTTACTGAATTTAGCAGCTACTAGGATTATGAATGCTACCAGAAAACTGTCACTAAATTTAGGAATTATCACGATTATGAATACTGTCAGAAAATTGTTACTGAATTTAGCAGCTATTGGGATTATGAATGCTACCAGAATATCATCACAACATTTAGTAGTTGCTAAGCTCAATCCTGCTAAATTCAGTAACAATTTTCTGACAACATGTATAATCCTTGTAGCTGCTAAATTCAATAACATTTTCTGACAATATTCATAATCCTTGTAGCTGCTAAATTCAGTAACATTTTTCTGACAATATTCATAATCCTTGTAGCTGCTAAATTCGGTACAATTTTCTGACAATATTCATAATCCTTGTAGCTGATAAATTCGGTAAATTTTTCTGACAATATTCATAATCC
>NW_013848222.1:0-373 GCF_000517525.1 Limulus polyphemus
TCAATACTGTGTCCTGTCAATAAGAAGATACAGTATTTATCAATATTGTGTACTGTCAATAAGAAGAAACATAATTTAAGAATACTGTGTACTGTCAATAAGAAGAAAAATGATTTATCAATACTGTGTATTGTCAATAAGAAGACACAAGATTTAACGATACTGTGTACTATCATAACAAGTAATAAGAGTTAATGATGCTATGTACTATCAATAACAAGCCACAAGATTTAACGACACTGTGTATTGTCAGTAAAAAGACACAAGATTTAAGAATACTGAGTCATGTCAATAAAAAGACACTGGATTTATCAATACTGTGTACTGTCAATAAGAAGACACAAGATTTAACGATACTGTGTACTGTCAATAA
>NW_013848223.1:0-1186 GCF_000517525.1 Limulus polyphemus
TTATAAACACCATATTCATCTTTAGCCTTACTTGGTACAACTACTCCTCCAATACCTAGGTGTAACTCTAGTTACCGAATTTATAACCACCATATTCATCTTTAGCTTTACTTTGTACAACTACTCCATGAACACATAGGTGTAACTCTAGTTACCGAATTTATAATCACCATACTCATCTTTAGCCTTACTTGGTAAAACTACTCCATGAACACTTAGGTGTAACTCTAGTTAACGAATTTATAACCACCATATTAATCTTTAGCTTTACTTCGTACAACTACTCCATGAACACATAGGTGTAACTCTAGTTACCGAATTTATAACCACCATACTCATCTTTAGCGTTATTTGGTACAACAACTCCACGAATACCTAAGTGTAACTCTAGTTACCGAATTTATTACCACCGTAGTTGTGCCAAGTAAAGCTAAAGATGAGTGTTCATGTAGATGAGTATGGTGGTTATAAATTCGGTAACTATAGTTACACATAGGAAATTCGGTAACTAGACGGTTGTACCAATTAAGGCTAAATATGAGTATGGTGGTTATCTCCATAAACTCCTAGGTGTAACTCTAGTTAAGAAATTTATAACCACTATACTCATCTTTAGCGTTATTTGGTACAACAACTCCACGAACACCTAGGTGTAACTCTAGTTACCGAATTTATAACCACCATACTCATCTTTTAGCCTTACTAGGTACAAATACTCCATGAACACCTAGGTGTAACTCTAGTTATAGAATTTATAAACACTATACTCATCTTTACCCATAGCAGTTGTACCAATTAAGGCTAAATATGAGTATGGTGGTTATAAATTCGGTAACTAGAGTTCACCTATGTGTTCATGGAGTAGTTGTACCAAGTAAACACCTAGGTGTTCATGATGAATATGGTAGTTATAAATTCGGTAACTAGAGTTTTTAGCCTTACTTGGTACAACTACTCCATGAACACCTAGGTGTAACTCTAGTTACCCCAATTTATAACCACCATACTCATCTTTAGCCTTACTTGGTACAAATACTCCATGAACACCTAGGTGTAACTCTAATTACAGAATTTATAACCACCATACTCATCTTTAGCCTTACTTGGTACAACTTCTTCACGAACACCTTGGTGTAACTCTTGTTTCCGAATTTATAACCACCATACTCATCTTTAGCCTTACTTA
>NW_013848224.1:0-372 GCF_000517525.1 Limulus polyphemus
AAGATTGGTACAAGGAATTTAGCTACGTTATAGCTGTGAGTGCCTAAGGCGAAAAGTGCAGATTGTGGGTGGGGGGTGTCTGGTTTGTGAACTTTTGGCAGACCATATAATATTCCAAGTTGGGAGCCTATGGGATATAAATCATTGTAAACACAATCAGAAATAATATTTCTTTTGTTTAGGTTTCTAAGAAATTACAACACCTAACTCATTCCAATTTTCCCGAGAAATCAGTCAACTACCCCCCCCCCTCTTGAAGATTAACTTCGCTTTCTATCAACACAATACAGAAACAGGGCATCCGATTTCTGTCTCCAACTTTAAAATTCTTTCAACAGCCAAACATGATACTGAACTTCTTATAAAAGAAAC
>NW_013848225.1:0-526 GCF_000517525.1 Limulus polyphemus
GAAACAAGAAGAGAGACTACAGCAGTGGCAAGAAAACTAGCACCAGTGGCAACTGAAACAAGAAGAACATAGAGAGAGAGAGAGAGTACAACATCAGCATGAAGTACAAATGGAAAAGATTAGTAAATTTCAAAGTGAATTAGATACATTAAAGGACGATTTACTGTCTTTTACACAGGGAGGATATGTTAGCCATGGACCTAATCAGCCACAGACAACAGGAAGCCCTTCCAAATCCTGCAGCTAAACCCTAATGCAGACATCTTCAGTCCTGCCAGAAGTCACATTCCAGATATGAGTGTCAGCAATAGGGGTGATCTAGTACGAAGGAAGCCACAGGAATTTGATGGGAAGGCACCATAGGAAGCATATCATTTCTGCCAGGAGCTCAAATTGTGCTCTAATGAATGGATGGACAGAGGAGCAGAAAGCAGTATATCTGGCAACGAGCTTGAAGGGACAACCACTGGAAATGCTTGGACAGTTGTCAGCAGACGACAGGCACAACTATAGAGCACTGGTAGCT
>NW_013848226.1:0-373 GCF_000517525.1 Limulus polyphemus
CAAGTTTAATATTCTATGGCAAATCTACAACAGATGATGCTTACAGGGGCTTCATTTAGTGGCAAGTTTATTATTCTATGGCAAATCTACAACAGATGATGCTTACAGGGGCTTCATTTAGTGGCAAGTTTATTATTCTATGGCAAATCTACAACAGATGATGCTTGCAGGGGCTTCATTTAGT
Source organism: Limulus polyphemus (assembly GCF_000517525.1). Lineage (NCBI taxonomy): Eukaryota > Metazoa > Arthropoda > Merostomata > Xiphosura > Limulidae > Limulus > Limulus polyphemus. The sequence goes on from NW_013848226.1 coordinate 185, forward strand.
GGCAAGTTTAATATTCTATGGCAAATCTACAACAGATGATGCTTACAGGGTCTTCATTTAGTGGCAAGTTTAATATTCTATGGCAAATCTACAACAGATGATGCTTACAGGGTCTTCATTTAGTGGCAAGTTTAATATTCTATGGCAAATCTACAACAGATTATGCTTACAGAGTACTTCATTTAGTGG
>NW_013848227.1:0-373 GCF_000517525.1 Limulus polyphemus
GTTCTTGTATTGCTGCCATCAAATCTGATAAGCTGTAGTTTGCTTTGCCACCTCTCGTTTCCATCTTCTTTTTTTTATCCCACTTCTGACACCAATTTGTTACGCCTCTGTATTCGTTGGTTAATTACCCGTAAAAATTATTTCCGAAGAACTTCAGCGATATAAGTCCTTTCTTAAATAAAACTAGTTTATTCTTTCTCAATACAACTTTGCAATACACTTAATTTCCACACTTAAACATACGCTATAATTCTCAACGAACGATACACGTACTTTACTTACTACCGCGCTTGACTCAATTGTCTGTCTATATCTTCAATCGCTCTGTCTGCTATTCTAATTCCGATTAATAATTTCGCTTTATCTGGCGCAC
>NW_013848228.1:0-376 GCF_000517525.1 Limulus polyphemus
CCCAACATAAACAACGAAAATCAAGGAATCCATCTTAATTGAACAAAACAACCCTACTCTAAACCAACACCCCGGGGTGCCTAGATACCTCTTCTAAGTTTCGCAACAGTTCCGGTCATGTGACTTCTTTGTTCACTACTGTATTTATATATCCGTGTTAGTGTAAATTACTTGTACCTGATGATGACAAAACATTGTACATTTGCTGTTATGTTAAACCTATATTAAAGTTTCTCTTCATTACCCATTCAAGCCGTCTCCAGCCATTAAAAGTATAACCATAGAATTTTAAGGTGATTTATTTTCAAAAAGTGTAATTTATATATATATATATATATATATATATATATATATATATATATATATAGTAGAGAAG
>NW_013848229.1:0-870 GCF_000517525.1 Limulus polyphemus
AATACACAGTATTGTTAAATCTTGTGTCTTCTTATTGACAATACACAGTATCGTTAAATCTTGTGTCTTCTTATTGATAGCACAAAATATCATTAAATCTTGTGGCTTGTTATTGACAGTACACAGTATTGTTAAATCTCGTGTCTTCTTATTGACATTACACAGTATCGTTAAATCGTGTGGCTTGTCAGTGAAAGTAAACAGTATCGTTAAATCTTGTGGCTTATTATTGACGGTACACATTATTGATAAATCTTGTCTTCTTATTGACAGTACACCATTTCGTAAAATCGTATGGCTTGACAGTGATAGTACACAGTATCGTTAAATCGTTTCTATTCTTATAAACAGTACACAGTATCGTTAATTATTGTTTGACAATACTGTTTACTGTCAATAACAAGCCACAATAAGAAGACACAAGATGTCAATAAGAAGACACAAGATTTGACAATACTGTTTACTGTCAATAACAAACCATCAGATTTAACGATACTCAGTACTGTATTTAAAAATACTGTGTACTGTCAATAAGAAAACACAATATTTAACAATACTCTGTACATTTTGTCTTCTTATTGACAGTAGAAAGTATTGTTAAATTACTGTGTATTGTCAATAAGAAGACACAAGATTTAACAATACTGTGCATTGTCAATAAGAAGACACAAGATTTAACAATACTGTGTACTGTCAATAAGAAGACACAAGATTTAACAATACTGTGTACTGTCAATAAGAAGACACAAGATATAACAATACTGTGTACTTTCAATAAGAAGACACAATATTTAACAATACTGTGTACTGTCTATAAGAAGACACAATTTGCTAAATCGTGTGTCTTCTTATTGATAGTACACAGTATTG
>NW_013848230.1:0-372 GCF_000517525.1 Limulus polyphemus
CTTACAGACAGATATCAGTGGTATACGCGATGTTTACTTACAGATATCAGCGTTGGATTGTATGCTTACTAACAGATATCAGTGTTGGACGGTATGTTTACTGAAAGATATCAGTGGTATACGGTATGTTTACCAACAAATATCAGCGTTGGATTGTATGCTTACTAACAGATATCAGTGGTAGACGGTATGCTTACAGACAGATATCAGTGGTATACGGTATGTTTACTTACAGATATCAGCGTTGGATTGTATGCTTACTAACAGATATCAGTGGTAGACGGTATGCTTACAGACGGATATCAGTGGTATACGGTATGTTTACTTACAGATATCAGCGTTAGATTGTATGCTTACTAACAGATATCAGTG
>NW_013848231.1:0-514 GCF_000517525.1 Limulus polyphemus
ATAGTGGCTGGTAGGTCTTTTATTATAGATGAATAGTGACTGGCAGGTCTTTTATTATAGATGGATAGTGGCTGGTACGTCTTTCATTATGTATGGATAGTGACTGGTAGGTCTTTTATTATGGATGGATAGTGACTGGTAGGTTTTTTATTATAGATGGATAGTGGCTGGTAGGTCTTTTATTATAGATGGATAGTGACTGGTAGGTCTTTCATTATATATGGATAGTGACTGGTAGGTCTTTCATTATGGATGGATAGTGACTGGTAGGTCTTTTATTACAGATGGATTGTGGCTGGTAGGTCTTTTATTACAGATGTATAGTGGCTGGTAGGTCTTTTATTACAGATGGATTGTGGCTTTTAGGTCTTTTATTATAGATGGATAGTGACTGGTAGGTGTTTTATTATTAATGGATAGTGGCTGATAGTTCTTTTACTATAGATAGAGAGGGCTGGTAGGTCTTTTATTACAGATGGATAGTTACTAGTAGGTCTTTTATTATAGATGTATT
>NW_013848232.1:0-371 GCF_000517525.1 Limulus polyphemus
GTTTCCTTTCTTGTTCCAGTTGCCACTGCTGTAATCTCTCTTTTTGTTTCTTTTCCTGTTCCTCCAACAACTATTGTAATCTCTCTTATTTTGTTGTTCGAGCTGCCACTGTTGCAGATTTTCTTGCAACTGCTGTTGTCTCTCTTCTTGTTTCTTTTGCTGTTCTTGTATTGCTGCCATCAAATCCGCTAAGCTGTAGTTTGATTTGCCCCCTCTCGTTTCCATTTTCTTCTTTTTTAATCCCACTTCTGACACCAATTTGTTACGTCTCTGTATGTTTGTTTGCTAATTATTCTAAGATACAAGTCCTTTCTTTATAAAACTTGTTTATACTTCCTCAATACAACTTTTTAATGTACTTAATTTTCCCC
>NW_013848233.1:0-418 GCF_000517525.1 Limulus polyphemus
TTCATTACAGCTACTTCAAAACTACAACTGTATACATTACAGTTACTTCAAACTACAATTGTATACATTACAGCTACTTCAAAACCACAATTGTATACATTACAGTTACTTCAAAACTACAATTGTATACATTACAGTTACTTCAAAACTACAACTGTATACATTACAGTTACTTCAAAACTACAACTGTATACATTACAGTTACTTCAAAACTACAATTGTATACATTACAGTTACTTCAAAACTTCAATTGTACACATTACAGTTACTTCAAAACTGCAATTGTATACATTACAGTTACTTCAAAACTACAATTGTATACATTATAGTTACTTCAAAACTACAACTGTAGTCATCACATTTACTTCAAAACCTACAATTGTATACATTACAGTTACTTCCAAAACTACAATTGTAA
>NW_013848234.1:0-373 GCF_000517525.1 Limulus polyphemus
GTAATTTCTCTTCTCGTTCTTCTTGTTTCTTTTGCTGTTCTTGTATTGCTGCCATCAAATCTGCTAAGCTGTAGTTTGATTTTCCGCCTCTCGTTTCCATCTTTTGTTTTCTGTCCCACTCTCTGACACCAATTTGTTATGTCTCCGTTTGTTAATTAATTTTCCGTAAATTCGTTCTGACGAAACTTTAGCGACACAAGTCCTTTCTTAAATAAAACTGGTTTATTCTTTCCGAATACAACTTTACGATACACTTAATTTCAACAGTCGCTCTATAACAACGCTATAACTCACGTCTCACGTGGCCATCAATATCTTGTCCACATACATTCAATTACTCATTACCTCCGCGTCGCTTCGTGGCTGTTCTTAT
>NW_013848235.1:0-667 GCF_000517525.1 Limulus polyphemus
CGTTTGTTAATTTCCCATATAATTTCTTTCGGATGAAATTTTAGCGATACAAGTCCTTTCTTAAATAAAACTAGTTTATTCTTTCTCAATACAACATTGATATACACTTGATTTCCACAATCACTTTAACTTCAACACACTATAATTCACAGTGACTCACGCACTTTAGTTATGGTCACTACCGCGCTTGACTCAATTATCCGTCTCTATCTCTGCCTGTCTGCAATTATCTATGCCGTCACTTCTTGCCGGTCTTATATATACAAAGTAGAGGGCGTCTGGCAAACATTCGAGCCTTCAGGAACCTTCTAGATACTCATTACGTGTTACCAGCGTCACGTGACTTCCGCTGTCGTAATACTGCCCCTTTCTTAAGTATTGTTCGTCCCGAACAATATCCACTTAAATTAAACTAATAGATAATTAACAATAACTCAATTAAATGTAACAGAATTTACAAATACAAAATTAAAATTCAATGTATCTTCTTCCGTACTGGCTTCTGCTTCACGTGAGGTTCATGTGCTCCATCAGGAATTGTCCTATTATCGGTAATAATCACATCAATGGTAGTAACTTCATGAGGGTTTCACTGTTTCCCTTCTCAAACCGAGTAGAGTTTCTTCTTCGACAGTGGCCTTTCCTAGGTGACACGTTTTCTAGCGGC
>NW_013848236.1:0-372 GCF_000517525.1 Limulus polyphemus
TTATTTTCTTTCTCTTCCATCCACTGCTGTAGTCTCTCTTTTTTGTTCATTTTCTTTCTCTTCCAACCACTGCTGTAGTCTCTCTTTTTGTTCATTTTCTTTCTCCTCCAACCACTGCCGTAGTCTCTCCTCTTGTTTATTTTCTTTCTCCACCAATAGCTGTTGTAATCTCTCTTATTGTTTCTTTTCTCGTTATTCTTGTTTCTTCTCTTTTTCCTCCAACAACTGCTGTAATCTCTCTTCTTGGTTATTTTGCTGTTCGAGCTGCAGCTTGTTTCTTTGCTGCTATTGTATTGCTGCCATCAAATCTGCTAAGCTGTAGTTTGATTTGCCGTCTTCTCGTTTCCTTATTTTTTTATCCCTACTTCTGAC
>NW_013848237.1:0-373 GCF_000517525.1 Limulus polyphemus
ATAATGCGTGTGAACCATTTTTTGAACAGAAATGTCACTGGTGATGAAAAGTGGATTCTCTATGTGAATATTAAATGCCAAGAACAATGGCTCAGTCCTAGACAAAATCCACTTCCAACTGGAATGTTTAAATCAAGCCCTTCATGAGAAACATCCTTCACTCGTCGATAGGAAAGGTGTTATTCTCCACGACAATGCATGTCCACATGTGGCACGTTTAATGCAACACAAGACTATGGAGTTGGGTTGGAAAGTTCTCCCCCACCCACCATATTCTCCATATATGGCACCATCAGATTACCATCTTTTTCATTCACTGCAACACCATCTTAATGCAAATGTGGAATATGTTAGAGAAGATATTGACATATTT
>NW_013848238.1:0-371 GCF_000517525.1 Limulus polyphemus
GTAATATATGACTTTAATATAACATTACAATAATTATAAAACATTAGCTAACGTAATATATTACTTTAATATATCACTATAATAATTATAAACGTTAGCTAACGTAATATATGTGTTTAATATCTCACTATAATAATTATAAAACATTAGCTGACGTAATATATGACTTTAATATCTCACTATAATAATTGTAAAACATTAGCTGACGTAATATATGACTTTAATATTTCACTATAATAATTATATACGTTAGCTAACGTAATATATGTGTTTAATATCTCACTATAATAATTATAAACATTAGCTAACGTAATATATGACTTTAATATCTCACTATAATAATTATAAAACATTAGCTGACGTAATATATG
>NW_013848239.1:0-975 GCF_000517525.1 Limulus polyphemus
GTTTCAGATTTAACCAATAAAACTTACAAACCAAAAGGAATGAGTTTCAAATATAAAAAATCAAAAAAGAAACTTAAAAAAATATTTGTTTTCTTCAGTGAAAATCTCACGAGTTTTGCAACAGAAAATCAAGGCACTTTCATTGATAACTGCGTCTACAAAGAAATACTTCCATAAAATCTACTCTGTGATGTAATGCTGTGACGATAGCTCATTTTTAAACTAAAATTTCAATAAAATCATTTTTCTCATGAATGGTGAACATTATTGAACGTCAAGTATGAATACATTGTTGTAGAACTGTCAGACAATTCCAGAAAAGGCCAGACCCAATAACCTTCCGCAGAAAGTAGCAGTTATACCTGCCCGGAGGTCAGGTATAACTGCTAGTATATATAACTGACAATGTTTCATCTACATGGTTACCCATAGCGACACAACTGTTAATGTTTTATTAAATCGAAAATAGCTGATTTAACACTACAATAACTAAATTCTTAACGTGTTCAACTTAATATCCCATCAAAATTGCCTTATCTTTGTGATCCTCTACCCATCCCATAACTAAATCGATTCTCTCGTTAATAGTTTGGTTTGAATTTCATGCAAATCTACACGAGGGCTATCTGCGCTAGCCGTCCCTAATTTAGCAGTGAAAGACTAGGGGAAGGCAGCTAGTCAACATCATCCATCGCCAACTCTTGGGCTACTCTTTTACCAACGAATAGTGGGATTGAGTGTCACATTATAACATCCACACGGCTAAAAGAGCGAGCATGTTCGGTGACGGGGATTCGAACCCGCGACCTCGTCAATATGGATAAAGCGTCTCAACACCGAAACAGGATAATATATTATCAATGTTGCCGGGACTAAGGTTATTTGTTAAATGTTTCCGAAGTGTTGAGTTTGTCTTCCAAATTATGTCTTTTATATTTTTTCTCAATATTAATTGTGTTACGTCGCTCTAGTTTT
>NW_013848240.1:0-373 GCF_000517525.1 Limulus polyphemus
GTTGACACATATTTACAACATTTTGAGAAAGTTGCCCATCCATGGAATGGCCCACCGAAAAATGGTCATTATTATTACAAAGTGTCTTAATTGGTAAAGTACAAGAAGATTATGCTGCTCTCTCGCTAAACGATTATACAAATTATGATAAGGTTAAAGCAACTATTCTCAAAGCATACTAGTTAGTAACCAGAGGCTTGTCACCAAAAGTTTAAATGTTATTGCAAACAAGATAATCAAACTTATATGGAATTTGCCCAAGCAAAAGAAGTTTATTTTGATCGATGGTGTAATTCTATGCATATTGGCAACAGTTTCGACAAACTAGGACAATTATGTCTACTTGAGGAATTTAAACGTTGTGCACATGACG
>NW_013848241.1:0-372 GCF_000517525.1 Limulus polyphemus
ATATTTATTATTTTTATTTATATTGACCTTTCACCTGTGTCTGGCTAACAATACAGAAGTTACAATTTCATGGCTCACGTGCACTCATGTTACTGTATCAAGTAACATAAAGGTGACCTGTGGTCTGTACAAAGTAACTTATCTTGGTTGTGTTTTAGTAGACTAGTATTTTGTAAAATACAGTCACGTTTCAATTTGTATACATTATATATGTATATAGATTATTGGTATTTAGAAATTAATTCTGAAACTTATTTTTCTTTAAACATAGAACAGTAAATAAAGAAGTAAAGCAAACAATTATCTCTTCTAGTTACGACCCTTGTACTCGGTTGGTGCTTGAGGTAGTTTGCTATGCCTTATAAAATTTCA
>NW_013848242.1:0-373 GCF_000517525.1 Limulus polyphemus
AATCGATCAATGATACATAAATTTATTGACAATTTGTTTGTTAGTAAAGTACAAAGCTACACAATGGGCTATTTGTGCTGTGCCCACCACGGGTATCGAAATCAAGATTTATAAGCCCACTGACTTACAGCCGAGCCACCAGGGTAGATTTATGGAGGATTATCACTGTCTTAGACGTCAATTAAACCCAAGTTTCACAGGCAAGTTCTTAACTTTGTATTTATAAATAATTATAGGTAACAAAGACAACTCGAGCTGAGAAACGAAATAACTGTTGACTTATCCCTTGTTGCAACAAATAACAAAATGAAAAATCTCCAGTATTTTTAAAGGTGATGAATGTCACGAAAGAACGTCATCTAGTGGTAGAACT
>NW_013848243.1:0-373 GCF_000517525.1 Limulus polyphemus
ATTGCTACTTGTTCTGTTCTTGCTTCTTCAACAGGGTATGATGTTACTTGTACGGTCCATGGTTTTTGAACCGAGTATTTTGTTACTTGTATTATCCATGGTTTTTGAACCCGGTATCTTGTTACTTGTATTGTCCGTGGTTTTCAACCGGGTATATTTTTACTTCTACTGTTGGTGTTTCTTCAACAGGGTAGATTGTTACTTGTACTGTTGGTGTTTCTTCAACAGGGTAGATTATTACTTGTACTGTCCATTGTGCTTCAACATGGTAAATTTTTACTTGTACTGTATATAGTGCTTGAACAAGGTAGATTGTTACTTGTACTGTCCATGGTGCTTAAACAGGGTAGATTTTTACTTGTTCTGTCCATGG
>NW_013848244.1:0-374 GCF_000517525.1 Limulus polyphemus
AATGCGACTGTAGCTTTTTTTTCTCTAAAAAACTTTGTCTTCAAAATAAGGGTGCATCTTATATTCCGAAAAATACAATAAATACAGTTTCAAATAGAATTATTTATACCTCGTATATATCTTATATGAAAGGCAGTATTTGTACTGCGCTCTGTGATGCCAGCAGATTATAGAAATGACTTCATTGTACTATAAACTAATAAAAAGGAAGTATATTTTAATCCAAAAACACAGTTTTAAATAACATACTTGTTTATTCGACTTGAAATTAGTTTGATTCTACTCAACCCTTTGAGAATTTGTTTCAGTAATAGTTAATCTCAAAAAGAAAAAAAAGAGCATATCAGAACAGAGCTGGAATTTGGTTTGGTGAC
>NW_013848245.1:0-370 GCF_000517525.1 Limulus polyphemus
GAGTTCTAGAGCCGACACCAGTGCTCTATAGTTGTGCCTGCCATCTGCTGACAACTGTTCAACTATTTCTAGTGGTTGTCCCTTCAAGATCGTTGCCAGATATACTGCTTTCTGCTCCTCTGTCCATCCATTCATCTTTGCCAGTAGCTCAAACTGTGCTCTATATGCTTCCAACAGTGCTTTCCCATCGTATTCCTGTGGCTTCCTTCATACTGGATCACTCCTAGTACTGACATTCATATCTGGGATGTGAGTTCTAACGGGACTAAATATGTCTGCATTAGGGTTTAGCTGCAGGGTCTGGATAGAGCTTGTCATTATCTGGGGCTGGTTAAGTCGATGATTAATGTATCCTCCTTGTGTAAAGACA
>NW_013848246.1:0-372 GCF_000517525.1 Limulus polyphemus
AGGGGACCCAAGCATAAGGGACGTGCTCCAATGAAGTTATATCAAGTTGGTTCACCAATGGAAAGAGTAGCCATCGACATTGCTGGTCCTCTGCCCCAAACTCGTATATTTGTGTGGTGATGGATTATTTCACCAAGTGGCTGGAGGCATATGCGATACCAAATCAGGAAGCTACAACTGTAGCTTTGTCTATTAGTGATTTCTTCTTCAGATTTGGTATGCCGTACAAACTGTATTCAGATCAAGGCCGTAACTTTGAATCAGCTGTGTTCCAAGAATGCTGCAAGTTGTTTTGAATACGAAAGACCAGGACAACGCCACTGCACCCACAGTCTGATGGGATGGTGGAAAAGTACAACTGGACACTGGGAT
>NW_013848247.1:0-476 GCF_000517525.1 Limulus polyphemus
TAACAGGTATAATATTAATGTTAGATCTAGATGTACTAGCGACTTAATCTAGGAATGGTAATCTAACACCAAGTAGTTAGCCTGTATTTAAGTTTTCTCATTGAGCCTTTGAGCCTCTAGGCTTATATTATGTTATGATTACACCCTTCTCCAGAGTGTGTGTAATTTTCATTCGCGCAATTTCAGACTTGTCTCCTGTAGTGTTCGAGTAGTTAAACCTATCGAGTTTTTAAATGTGATTTAGCAACTGCCAGTAATTTATATGATGCTCATAAGCATAATTTACCAGCATATACACTCATCTGCATTGACTTTCTTACTGTTGTGTCACATTAATTAACATGAGTATGGGTGGTCCAAATAATGGCAGTTAAAGTGAAACCAGGTCCAGATGTGCCTAACTAATCCTGAGTTAAAACTATAATTGTATAATTTAAATATAATTTGTGGTTAGAACTTAGGAAAGTAGAATGATT
>NW_013848248.1:0-373 GCF_000517525.1 Limulus polyphemus
TTAATTCAATACTCTATTTACCACTAACACTGGTTAACTCAATACTCTATTTACCACTAACGTTGGTTAACTCAATACACTATTTACCACTAACATTGGTTAAGTCAATACTCCATTTACCACTAACATTGGTCAACTCAATACTCTATTTACCACTAACATTGGTCAACTCAATACTCTATTTACCACTAACGTTGGTTAACTCAATACTCTATTTACCACTAACATTGGTTAAGTCAATACTCTATTTACCACTAACATTGGTCAACTCAATACTCTATTTACCACTAACGTTGGTTAACTCAATACTCTATTTACCACTAACATTGGTTAAGTCAATACTCTATTTACCACTAACGTTGGTTAACTCAAT
>NW_013848249.1:0-372 GCF_000517525.1 Limulus polyphemus
AAGTCGATTGTCAATGTATGCTCCTTGTGTAAAAGACAATAGATCGTCCTTTAACGTATCTAATTCGCTTTTAAATTTACTAATGTTTTCCATTTGTACTTCTTGTTTCCTTTCTTGTTGCAGTTGCAACTGCTGTAGTCTCTCTTCTTGTTTCCTTTCTTGTTCCAGTTGCAACTGCTGTAGTCTCTCTTCTTGTTTCTTTTCTCGTTCTTCTTGTTTTTTTCTTGTTCCAGTTGCAACTGCTGTAATTTCTCTTCTTGTTTCTTTTCTTTTTCCTCCAACAACTGATGTAATCTCTTTTGTTTATTTTGCTGTTCGAGCTGTCATTGTTGTAGGTTTTCTTGCTACTGCTGTAATCTTTCTTCTTGTTTC
>NW_013848250.1:0-373 GCF_000517525.1 Limulus polyphemus
CAGGGCGTCGTACATACTAAAAGAATTGGCGTGATTAAAAAATACAACAATTTCTCTAATTAATACGTATTATACTTTTATCTATAACAAAGTAACAATATAGGGCGTCGTACATAATAAAAGAATTGGCGTGATTAAAAAATACAACAATTCCTCTAATTAATACGTATTATACTTTTATCTATAGCAAAGTAACAGTACAGGGCGTCGTACATACTAAAATAATTGGTGTGATTAAAAAATACAACAATTCCTCTAATTAATACGTATTATACTTTTATCTGTAGCAAAGTAACAGTACAGGGCGTCGTACATACTAAAAGAATTGGCGTGATTAAAAAATACAACAATTTCTCTAATTAATACGTATTAT
>NW_013848251.1:0-373 GCF_000517525.1 Limulus polyphemus
TCCACACAGAGATTTGTTACTGAAAATAACAGATAATATATATAAAGTTTTTTTTCTTAAAAAATATTTGATAACTATCTGGATATTATAAAGATTTAGCATGTGAAATCTGAAAAGTTTCTGATGCATAAAAATGTTTTTAATCTTAAAATAAAAATTACTTTCCATGTTGGATAGACAACATGCAAAAAGAAAAAAAGGCATGAGAAAAACATTACTTTACAAACCTTAAGACTTAATAAAAAAAATTTATATTTTGCATACAAAAGCATTCTAATATTTACTGATAATCTGCCAAATTTCATTAACCCATGCTTACTAACTTAAAAGTTATAGCATGAAAACTATAACAAGCACAAGGTCGGACCAAGCC
>NW_013848252.1:0-374 GCF_000517525.1 Limulus polyphemus
ACTTGAAAAATCTTAAAATTTCCTCTAGAAATATTGATATTTCAATTGTTTTCTACTCTTAACCTTTTATCATACGTCATAGCTTAGATTATTACACTTGAAAAATCTTAAAGTTTCCTCTAGAAATATTGATATTTCAATTGTTTTCTTCTTTTAACCTTTTATCATACGTCATAGCTTAGATTATTACACTTGAAAAATCTTAAAATTTCCTCTAGAAATATTGATATTTCAATTGTTTTCTACTTTTAACCTTTTATCATACGTCATAGCTTAGATTATTACACTTGAAAAATTTTAAAGTTTCCTCTAGAAATATTGATATTTCAATTGTTTTCTACCTTTAACCTTTTATCATACGTCATAGCTTAGAT
>NW_013848253.1:0-371 GCF_000517525.1 Limulus polyphemus
GTACACAGTATCGTTAAATCTTCTGTCTTCTTATTGACAGGACACATTATTGTTAAATATTGTGTTTTCTTACTGACAGTACACATTATCGTTGAATATTGTGTCTTCTTGTTGACATTTCACAGAATTGTTAAATCGTGTGTCCTCTTATTGACAGTAAACAGTTTTGTTAAACCTTGTGTCTTCTTATTGAAAGTACACAGTATCGTTAAATATTATGTCTTCTTATTGACAGAACACAGTATCGTTAAAATCTTGTGTCTTCTTACTGAGAGTACACAGTACCGTTAAATCTTGTGTCTTCTTACTGACAGTACTACAGTATCGTTAAATCTTGTGTCTTCTTATTGACAGTAAACAGTATCGTTAAA
>NW_013848254.1:0-620 GCF_000517525.1 Limulus polyphemus
AGTTGTGTGTGTCATGACCAGTAGAGGTGCAGTTGTGTGTGTAACGATCAGTAGAGGAGCAGGTGTGTGTAACGATCAGTAGAGGTGTAGTTGTGTGTGTCATGACCAGTAGAGGTGCAGTTGTGTGTGTAACGATCAGTAGAGGAGCAGGTGTGTGTAACGATCAGTAGAGGAGCAGGTGTGTGTAACGATCAGTAGAGGTGAAGTTGTGTATGTGTGTAACGATCAGTAGAGGTGCAGGTGTGTGTGTGTAACGACCAGTAGAGGTGCATTTGTTTGTGTGTGTGTAACGACCAGTAGAGGCGCGGGTGTGTCTGTATATAACAATCAGTAGAGGTGCAGATGTGTCTGTATGTGTGTAATGATCAGTAAAGAAGGAGGTTCACTAATTTTAATTCTGACAAAACTTAAAATTCATTTTACATATTGGTAATTCTTTGCCTTATATCACTTGCTTGACTGTGAGCACTGACCATCTCTCTCTGAATTCTTTGCCTCGTATCACTTGCTTGACTGTGAGCACTGACCATCTCTCTCTGAATTCTTTGCCTTGTATCACTTGCTTGACTGTGAGCACTGACCATCTCTCTGAATTCTTTGCCTCATATCACTTGCTTGAC
>NW_013848255.1:0-373 GCF_000517525.1 Limulus polyphemus
GTTATGTACTGCAGGAAGTGTAGGTTATGTACTACAGGAACTATATGTTATGTACAGCAGGAACTGTAGGTTATGTACTACAGAAACTATATGTTAAGTACAGCAGGAACTATATGTTATGTACAGCAGGAACTGTAGGTTATGTACTGCAAGAACTATATGTTATGTACTGCAGGAACTGTAGGTTATGTACTACAGAAACTATATGTTATGTACTACAGGAACTATATGTTATGTACAGCAGGAACTGTAGGTTATGTACTTCAGGAACTGTAGGTTATGTGCTGCAGGAACTGTAGGTTATGTACTGCAGGAACTGTAGATTATGTACTGCAGGAACTGTAGGCTATCTACTACAAGAACTCTATGTTAT
>NW_013848256.1:0-373 GCF_000517525.1 Limulus polyphemus
TTTTCTTAGGATGTATAGCTATTTATTAATATGTTCTAGATATATATTTGTGTGTTATAGCTAGTTACTAGTACGTTCCAGTTATTTATTAGTATGTTCTAATTATTTATTTGTACGTTTTAGTTAGTTATTAGTATGTTCCACTTATTTATTAGTACGTTCTAGTTATTATTAGTATGTTTTAGTTATTTTCTTAGAATGTATAGCTGTTTATTAGTATGTTTTAGTTATTTTCTTAGGATGTATAGCTATTTATTAGTACGTTCCAGTTATTTCTTAGTATGTTCTAATTATTTATTAGTACGTTCTAGTTATTATTAGTATGTTCTAGTTATTTTCTTAGGATGTATAGCTGTTTATTAGTATGTTCTAG
>NW_013848257.1:0-630 GCF_000517525.1 Limulus polyphemus
AAACAACCTTTCTTGGCAGCATAGGTTTTAGGAAGGAAGAACCAGTTGGGATAGAGAACATTATAATAGGAATGTTAAAGGATATGAGAAACATTAATGGAATAAATATCTATATGATGATGTGCACAAGCAACGAGGAGGAGGAAATTGGTCTTGATGGAGACACTGTACAAGGAATGTATAGACAATGTTTAAAATGGAGAAAGGAAAGGGCATAAAGGACCAAATTTAATCCGAATCATGTGAAAAAGAAGGATATGAAAGGATTGGAAAAGGAAAGAAATGACAGGAGAAGACAAATCCTAGAGAAATGAAAGGTGTTTGACAGGCCTACCCAATAGCTAGGCATGGTCAAAGCAGACAAGCCCATGTCATCTTTCCCAATTCTTCACGATGTTGTTTATCTGTTTTTCTTCCTGAACCTTCAGACTTCCCATAGCCATTTAACAATTGCAATGGTCTACCTTCTGCCATGACTGGTGTAACATGGTTTCTCTCTTTATCATCCTATTGATGTCATATCCTTCCTTTCTGTTCCTGAGCTGAGAAAATGGACCTGACAAGAGACACAGGTAAAGGTAGGGGAGATTGTATAAGTAAAGGCCAGAGCAGTGGGAACCATGGCTGTGC
>NW_013848258.1:0-370 GCF_000517525.1 Limulus polyphemus
TTTATTAAAACCCTTCCAACTCCTACTATTGAACTCCATACTTTATTAAAACCCTTCCAACTCCTACTATTGAACTCCATACTTTATTAAGACTCTTCCAACTCTTCCTATTGAACTCCATACTTTATTAAAACCCTTCCAACTCCTACTATTGAACTCCATACTTTATTAAGAATTCCAACTCTACCATTGAACTCCATACTTTATTAAAACCCTTCCAACTCTTCCTGTTGAACTCCGTACATTATTAAAACCCTTCCAACTCCTACTATTGAACTCCATACTTTATTAAAACCCTTCCAACTTCTACTATTGAACTCCATACTTTATTAAGATTCTTCCAACTCTTCCTATTGAACTCCATACTTTA
>NW_013848259.1:0-1145 GCF_000517525.1 Limulus polyphemus
CCTTAAAGCATACTGGTTAGAAACTGTCCATTGAAACTTCTGGTCTTTTTTGTTAAATCATGTAGTGGAGCAGCTATAGTTGCAAAGTCCTTCACATACTTCCAGGGTCCCAATAAACTTCTTAACTCTCCCACATTGTCTGGTGTTGCTTTCACCTTGTCAGGATCAGTTCGCACACCACAATATGACGCATTTCTTGGGATGCAGTTTGAGTTTTGCTGCTTTCAAGTGCTTGAATACTTCCTCGTCAAATGTTGCTGCAAACACATTGACATCATCCAACCCCTATTGAAGCTGTAGTATTCCTGTACACTGCTCTTCATATGTTCTAGCTCTCCAATTTTCCAACAACCTTTCTGGGTAACAGCCTTTATACAAGTAAAGCAAGCACTATGCAGGATGCAATGGCCAGAGCTCTTGAATTTGAATCCTACGTTAAGTCCAGCACAGAGGTACCAAGGTTGGTACAGTCATCAGGATTCAAGGCCAGAAAAGGTCAGCTTTCGGAGAAGTTTGAGAGATTTTGCTGGCACTGTAACAAACCTGGCCACAAGAGAGCTCAATGCTGGCAACTTGAATATAGGAAAGATGCCACGGCAGGCTTCAGTTGAGGACTGTCCAAGGCTTCTACAAACTGATCCCTCAGCAACAGCTTTAAAATATCGGGTGGTGCAGTTGGGAAGGCTTTGTGTGCCATACTTTTCAAATCCTATGCCAGCTTTTACTCTCTTTATCACTGAATCTATTCTTAAACTTATCCCCGTAGACTTTGGACTGATTTTGAGTTCCATACCTGATTTCTGTGCTCTATAGATGTGCCTGTCCGGGTATTTCCAGAGGTTGTCCCTTCAAGCTCGTTTCCAAGTACACTGCTTTCTGCTTCTCTATCCATGCATTCATTTCTGCCAGGAGCTCAAATTGTGCTTTATATAATTCTCATGGGGACTTCCTTCTTATTAGATCACCGCCAGTTTCTGGCCTTAAATCCTGATGACTATACCAACTGGTCTGATTCTTCTTGTTTCTTTTCTTTCTCCTCTAACAACTGCTTTAGTATCTCTTTTTGTTTCTTTTTTTCTACTTTAACCACTGCCGTAGCCTATCTTTTTGTTTCTTTTCTTTCTCCTCTGTGGTGTCTCCTTTTG
>NW_013848260.1:0-373 GCF_000517525.1 Limulus polyphemus
ATTCTTTCGAGTGTAGTTATATTTGTTTTGTTTTTTCATATAGGAATACTTCTAATTCTTGACAGTAAACGTTATTCTTGCCTGTTTATTTATGTTTGTTTTGTCTTATAAGAACACTTCTTATTCTTGACTGTAAACATTATTCTTTCGAGTGTAGTTATGTTTGTTTGTACTCACCATATAGGAACACTTCTAATTCTTGACTGTTTATTTATGTTTGTTTTGTCTTATCGGAACACTTCTTATTCTTGACTGTAAACGTTTATTCTTTCCAGTGTAGTTGTGTTTGTTTGTACTCGCCATATAGGAACACTTCTAATTCTTGACTGTAAATGTATATTTTCTTGTGTATTCATGTTTGCTTGTTTTGTCC
>NW_013848261.1:0-371 GCF_000517525.1 Limulus polyphemus
AAGAAGGCCTAAAAAGATGTTATGAAATCGACAAAATCGAGTGGACGAAAACTAAAAACACGTTTTCAAAGTCCAAAAAATCTAGTGGAAAACTTACTAAAAGGACCCTAATCAATGTCAACAAAATTTGGAGGAAGGAAGATTAAAAGACCGATATAACAGTCGACAAAATATATTGGAAAACTGACTAAAACGACCCATATCAATGTCAAGAAAATCTAGTGGAAGGAAGATTAAAAGACCGAGTTAACAGTCGACAAAATATAGTTTAAGAAGTATTAAAAATACCATTATGAAAGTCATTAAAATATAGTGTAAGAAAGACTAAAAATACCGCTATCAAAGTCGAAAATATCTAGTCTAAGAAGGCC